>NC_056745.1:897533852-897833852 GCF_019279795.1 Protopterus annectens
GTAAATCCTACTTCTCCATACTCCAAAATAACCATAAGGCTAACCCTAAAAAGTTCTGGGATGGTATCACCACCCTACTTAACCCAGGTGGAAAGGAAAACCCCTGCCCTTAACCAAATGCCTTTGACATAGACTTAGCCACCCAATTTAACTCTTTCTTCATTGACTCCATAAGCTAGCTAACATTATCCTTCACTAATAATCCTACATCCACTCCTTTACCTTCGCCTATCTCTTCCTCCTTAAGCAGTTCCATATCCCTACCTCATCCCTTCTCTATGAAACCCATCCCTATATCTACTATAAAAAAATGTCTCCAGAGCTTGAAACCATACACCAACACCCCTGATAATATCCCTTCCTACTTTTTAAAGACAGCTGCAGAAGCCATTGCCTTCCCCACCTGTATTCTAATATATCGGTCAATCCAAGAAGGCCATGTACCCCAGCTTTGGAAAAAGGCCTTTATTGTTCCCCTTCACGAAGGTGGCAACAACAATAATATCCCCAATTTTTGACCTATAGCCATCTTATCCCCATCTCTAAACTTCTTGAAAAATGTATCCACCTACAACTCCTACCCTATCTCATAGTCAACCACCTGCTAACTCCCACACAACATGGATTCAGGCCTGGCCATAGCACTACCACTGCTCTCCTCTCCTTCCTTGAGACTATTAACAAAGCCTGGGACTCCTGCTGCACTGTGTCTACCCTCCTTTTAGATCTCTAAAAGGCATTTGATACTATCTCTCACAACCTTCTCTTAACTAAACTCTCTAACCTAAATCTATCCATCTCCTCCATCAATTGGTTTACCAGCTACCTCTATAATAGGCAACGAGTAGTCAAATGAAAAAAAGCTATCTCCCCATTTCTCAATACTCCCACAGGTGTACCCCAGGGCTCCATTCTTGAGCCCTACTGTTCAAAATTTTCATAAATGACTTCCACCACGCCATCCCTAATGCAAAACCTATCCAGTATGGTGACGATTCAACAGTTATCTGCTCTGCCATCTCTACCTCTACTCTCATAAAACTAACCCAAGATGCCTTCTCTTCCACTGAACAATGGATGTTTGATAACCACCTAGCACTCAATGCATCAAAAACCAAACTTATAATATGTACCCCTTCCAAAACCACCTCCATTGACAAAAACTCAGTCTCAATCACCAGTCAGAATAATATACCTCTCGAAATAGTATCCAATGCAAACCTTCTAGGTGTCCTCAAGTTCGATACCCACCTACAAGTAAATATAAAAAAAAACACAACCGAAACTAGGTATGCTCTACTGCCACAATCGTTACCTCACTCCCTCCACCAGCTTTGTTCTCTCTACCACATATCTCATCCCCTCTCTCCTATATGGTGCCACACTCCTTACTAACCTACAATCTTCTCTCAGGACAAAACTCTCTTACAGCTACAACACAATTTCCAAGTTTGGCACAGGCTATAGATCCTCCACCCATCACTGTACTGCCCTTCATAAACTAAATTGGCTTGAGTTGTCCAATTATCTTACCTACATTCAACTCACCCATGCTCACAAACTCATTTTCAGCCCCTCTCTTTGCCCCTCCCTTGCCTCCACATTTAAAATGCTCCAACCCAACAGACTCCTAAGGACCAATACCCAAAATCTAATTGAATTGCACAAGCCTACCCACCCACCAGGTAAACATCTACTGTTGTTCTCCTTATCACGTCTCTGGAACTCCCTGCCACCTCTTATCCATACCACTGGCAGCATCTCTACCTTTAAAACCTTGCTTCACTCACACTTAACATCCATTTGGGAATGCTCCTGCTCCCATCCTACATGAATTCCCTCAGTAACTCACCTCATTTCTTACCTTCCCTCCCTCCCTTCTTTTCCACCTCACTTCATACTAACTACCTCCCTACCTTCTTCTTTACACTCTTCTTCTCCAAACTTTTCCCACTCTGCTCATCTCTCCCTAAGCTCCTATAATCTATGTATCGCTTGCCCTATTGTTATATTTCCTCAAAACGGACAAATATATTTGTAAATATCGACTCATGTTTTTTAACTTCTGTTTTATGCAAAGGTAGGAAATAGCATATTTGTAAATATTCACTTATAGACTTTATAACTTTTGTTTAAGCATTTTACTAAATTGTACCTTCAAATGCCATGTTTTTTACCTGTACTTCTTTTTACTATATTACTATAACTTTTTTATTATGTTTTTACTATGTTATGTTGTCTTTATGGAGCTTTTCTCCCCAGGACTTCATTGAAAATGGGCTCTTCTCGGCCCAATTGTCCATCCTGGCAATCAAACGTCAAATATATATATATATATATATATATATATATATATATATATATATATATATATACACACATATATAAATACATTTTCCCTACTGTTGAATGACTGTGCTGCATGATATGTTTGAGAAAACATCACACATACCTACAGCTAAAATGCCACAGTGGTAACTTGGTGTGCAGGGTCCTGGGTTCGAGTCTTGCAAAGGTTGATTATTTTGTTGCTGGGCAGAACAAGGGCTGTTGGATACAGAGTGATTAAGGCATTTTAAGCATCTGTAAGCGGGTTTGTGCATGTTTGCATGGCAGTAAGCAATGCTAACTTCTGGTTAAATATGCTTACAGACAGTTAACCTGAAAAATGCTTAATCTGTGTAGGCATCGCTTACCGCCACACAAACAGGCTTAATCCTGCTTACTACTGCTTAAAAGTGCTTACTCCCACTTACTCCTGCACTAATTCCTTTAAAAGAAAAGAAAAAAAGGGTGATAGGAAAGTGGTGAAAAAGGGGGCACAAAGAAGGAAAGACAACAGGGTAAGTAGCTGTGCAGGATGGGTGTAGGGAAGGTCCATAGCTGTCCATTTCTTCTACAGCAGCAGCTGTGCATATATACTGAATCTGGAGGTATATCTGGACACTCAAATCCCTGAGAAAAGGGTGAGGGCAACAATAATGTGTTGTGAAGCCATTTAGATCAGATTACATGTGTCCAGTGGACACGTGTGTGAAATGGACAGCTATGTATGAGGCAAAATTTTGGGGGGGCAGATTGCCCTTTTTTTTTTTTTTTTTTTTTAAGGTGAAAGTGGGATGTTGGGGAAGGATAGTAGGTATATTTGGAGAGGTAGGTTGGGTAGGAAGACAGACAAGATGGACAACACAGCATATAGGGGAGGTATATGACACATGGGAGTAAACACCTTGGACAGGGAGGGGTGTTTGGAAATTGGAAGCCCATGAGCCCCCAAATGGAAACAGTGGGACTGAGGTTCTCACCCATGGGCAGTCACCACTGCACCTTCATGGCCCCAAAGGTGGCTATTCTAGGGGCTGAGCAGAAGGGGCAGGCTGAACCTCTAATTGCGTCATGCAGCCATCGAGCTGGCATACCAGATCTCGAAACTCCCTTCGAAGCTTGCTACGCACCAATCCCCAACCTGAACTGTCCGTGCCTGCTCCAGGGGGGGAGGAGCCTCAACCCCTGAGGCAGTCCCACCCAAAGGTGGTGCAGGGCCAGCAGATGAGGAGGTCCTAGAGTGGGTCCAAGATGTGCTGGGGCCCGGTGTCATGGCCAGATGAGGTGGGAGAGGTGGGTCCGCTGGGATCATCCTTCCCAAATGTGCTATAGTGTTGCAGTTTTAGAACATATGTGGGTTAGTAATAGTCAACACAATCCAGGATTAGTTATAACAGCATGCATAGCTATTCCCATTAACCCAAAACAATAGATTTGGAACAGTTGCATAGCAAAGAGAACACATGCATATATGGAACCACAGTGGCTGTTACAACAGCATGCAGGTTACATTGATAGCAACAGGCCACCAATGGTAGTATTTCAACATGGAACATTAATAGAAACACATTTCAATATTTGTTGAACAATAGGACATATGTCCCAACAGTAGGTTTGGTGTAAACATGCCCATTGATTTGTGTGTTTAAATTATTGTTGCAGATATGGTGGTGGGGGAGAGAGATGTCAATTAACAACTTATATATCCTTGCAGTACTCACAACTTTAATTATCATTGCTCTAATCATTACTCTACAGGCATTATTACAATACCTAATGGCCTTGGTTTGGGCAGTGGTATGTTTGTACACAGTGTATACCTCAACTGTCTTATAGCTAAATTCTACTTCTCTTACCTGGTAGGCCTGTGGAGGGAATGTTTGTTAACACAGCCTGACTGTTTCTACACATATTCACAGATTTATAGTTGTAATAATGCACATAACTCTCAATCTCTTAATGCACACATTCTGGACAAAGTTTGACAATATGGGGTACAAATAGGGACATATTTTGAATATTGCTCTTATAAACTTGGAGAGTTGCTAGAGTAACAGGATTTGTTTTAATATACATTTTCTGAAGGATTTGAGGTCTGAAAATCAAATGTATGTCATTATTTAGTGACTACAATTCTGAGATCATCCCAGTGATTTGCCAGGGAGACAGAGGAACAGACCAAAAATATGAGCCATTTATCTGGACATTCGGCAAAAATCTGTACAGTTGAGAGGTATGATTATGCATACAGCTTACTACAACTCACAGGAATTGAACCATGGCTGTGTGTGCTAAAAATACAGCAATTGGAGTTTCATCAGAGTGAGCTATTTAGAAACTGCTGTCTCTTCCTTCAGTGTTTTCTGTCTAAGTCTTTCTTGGTTGTACAATCAGACTTTGTACTTACAACAATCTTATACAGACTTTCCTAGTCATTTTTTTATGTAGCACAGTGTGGGTAACAGTGGTTAACACAACATTACTATTCAGAGACTGCAACATTAAATGCCATACAATACCAGAGTAAACACAACCAGTCCAGGATTTAGAACTTTATTACCATGCAGTTACAGTTTTATTGAAATATCACCTATATGGGACTATTACTGTCATATTGTCTGGTTTATTCAGTACAACCCATACACAGTTTTTATAGTGCCAGGTGACTTTCTACTACTTTATATTTATTTGGTATGACTACTACAAGCAGGAATGTTACTCACCACCCTCGTGACGCAACCTTTGCAGCCTACTGGCATGGGCTTCCTGATTCACAGCCCACTAAGCTGCAGCTGTAAAGGGAATAGAGAAATATTTATCCATACCTATCCATCACATACACAGGCTGGACTTTGGTAAAGAGTTATTGATATGAATACTTACACACTGCTGGGACATCACCCCTCTGCCTTACTTCTTGGACCCACTCATCTAAGAGCTCCCTCTTTCTCTGCTTTAAGCCGGCATAGTGATGCTGGACCTGCTCACCAGTCCGAGAGATACCAGTGACACTGGTGAGATCATGGGCAAGACTGTCCAAGGATTCTACTTTATATTGGGAACTCTGATACTGGCCCTGCAGCAGTCACTCGTCATGGTTATTTATCTGGAGTCCTACCATGACCTTGGATTCCTGTATGTCCCAGCGTTGCGCCCGGAAGCCTATGCCCTAGCCAACACCTGCCATGCTGCCTACAGTGGGAAGCTGCAACCAGGTATGAGCTGTATTCTCACCTGCGGGGTTTAATTATGGCCGATTTTCCACCCTTTGCCATGATTGGACAGTTTTGAATATGCTGAGCCTAGCTAAGCTACGGGCAAACCTGCTTAGCTAAGGTTGGCAGTGCTTAAAGGGACTGGTTCAGCACTGCTTTCCAAAGGGCAAATGCACTTATCTGGGCTACTCATTGCTTAGCAGTCACATTCACACAATGCTTATGCCTCGTAAGCAGAGCTGTACAATGCTTAGCAGTGCTCATTTTTTTTTTATTTTATAGACTATATGTTGTATAGGATTGATTTATCATTCATTACATATTATAAAGTTGTTTACTGTCCCTGACATCCCCCAATGTGCTTTCATTACATTTATTCATGTGTGACTATACTGTATGGGGCACCTGTGTTTATATGGGGGTTTCACAACTTTATTAAACTGACACCTCCCATCTGGACCTACTTAAGTACTCTGATTAACAAATATATGTTATTTAGTAGGTGATTATAAAAAAAAAATGCTTATGTACTGCTTTCACATGTAAAATGCAAATTGGAAACAGTGGGGATCAAATCGGAAATGGCTGCTTGCAAAGTGTACGCTGTAACCACTACACTTTTGCAGTACTGCTTATGGTGGATGTCTCTTGCTATTTAACTTCTTGTGCTGTTTAAGCTGGACTAAGCGTAGCTAAGCAATGGGCACACCTGCGCAGCTATGCTTAAACTTTATCGCATTTATAGAAAACTTATGTGATGGTTTTTTTATTTGTACCCTTTAGAATATCCCTCCTAATGCTGAACCTGTTATTCTATCAACTTTCTGCTTTGTGGGATGATTGTCCTGTTTGGCTTTGTCCACATTCCTTACTCTGATGGGTTGGGGGGTGTGTGATATGTGCTTATGCTAAGCATATTATTCTATCAACTTTTGCCTTGGTAGGGACAATTGTCCCTTATGGCTTTGACCAGATTTCTTATCCTGATGGGTTGGCGGTGTTATGAGCATTCTCGCTCATTTTAAATTGCTGAAAGGCAATTCTGGAGTGCAGGGGGCATGTGTATTGTGAGAGCTCTGCTCTCAGACACACCCTGTGTGCTCGTACATGGAACCATGTCCATTTTAGAGCATGGCAGTGTGCCTTCATACATATGCATGGAGTGTTGCTGTGCTGAACAAGAACAGTCCCTGCCATGCAAGAATAACTTATTCCTGCACGGCTGCTTGCTGAATCCGGGGGATCGTCTTTACCTTTCATGTGAGCAGCAAACAGAGTGTCTGGTCAAGTGCTATCACTAGGTATTTTTATGGTGTGAGACCATGTGGGTTAGTTATGTACAGTGTAGGAATATTAGCAAGTCATTCATTTGTGTTAAATAAAAATGAAGGTGATTTTGCATATTTTATTTTGACTTGTTAGTAAGTAACCAGTTTCAGAGACTTTCAAAGTCTGTTTGTAGAATATTTTGAAGCTCAGTGAGAGTATTTGCTGCCCTAGTAATGACAATGTCATCAGCATATAATAGGCAGTTTAGCTGAAGAGAACGGGTACAAATTCTAAGACTTGTAGAATGTGTGAAGTAGTTATCTCTGATACCTTATGGATCTGGATATTGCTAAAGGAAAATTATCTTGTTATGAAAAAAGTGGGTGAACCAGAAGCAGATGTTATAAAAAAAACTGACATTGTTTAAGTTTCCTATAAGGATGTCATGGTTACCACAATTGAAGTTTTTTTTTTAAATCTACAAATATGGCCCCTATATGCTTGCCATTTTCCATATTGGAATAATTTTGGTAAGTGAGTAATAAGGCCACTGTTGCACTGCTGTATGTATGTCTGAATTCATGTTGTTGTCTATGGGAGCGTATGTCATGTTTAGTGAGCTCCAACAGTCCAACATGTGATTATAAATAAGGATCTCAAGTAGTTTGAATATTTTTTCAATATTTGGTACCTGCCAGTAGATGTCAACAGATTTAGAGTGGAGTGTTTTGGTCAGAGGAATTATTTTGGAGTGTTTAAAGAAATCAGATACTAGATTTGTTGTGAGACAGAGGTTGAAGATGTGTGTTAGTGGGCATGAAAGCAATTTGATTCCAATTTTTAAAATAATAGATTGACTGGTATAGATGATACAGTGTTTGTGGTGTGGAATTTTGTTCAGTAAGTCTTTGACTTGTTTCTAAGTTATGGCTGAGAAGTATAAAGGGAGACAGTCTAGAGTGGAATGTAATAGTTTAACAGACGTCGGTAATGTTTGAAATAGGTAGTCAGGATGTTTGATTGGCTTCCAGATATTGACCAAAATGTCTTGTAGGATGTTTGGTGGGATGGTCTTTCTACTAGTTGAATTGGGAAATAATGTATTGCTGCTTAAGGTCTTTATGGTATTTCAAAAACTTGTAGAATGGCTAATGTATTTTGATGGTGTGTTTTGTCATAGGTAGTGTCGTTTGTTTAGTGTGGATTCTAGTTCGTTTATGCAGGCATTTACACCTGTTTATTTTCTCTTGGACTAAGGGATTGTTTTTCTTGTCCAATCAGACATGGTTCCTATCTTCGATTTCCTGACAGAATTGTTAGGTAAGTCATGAGACTTTGGGGCCCTGAAGTAATTTTATTTTAAGTAAGTAGAGCTTGCCATGTATTATTATGAGGGAGTTGAGGCTTATGGTTAAAGCTGCTGGATTAGTGGTTTCAGAGAGACCAGTTAATATTAGAGTTCTCTATAATTAGATTGTCTTTTGAAGAATCAGTTATATTAAGGGTGGTGATGCAGTTAGGAGGATTCTTTGGTGTTTTGAATGATCATATAGATACTACTGAGTTATGGTCATTGAGGAAGCCTGGTAGTATGCAGACAGATTGAAGTAACTTGGGGAAATTGACAAGAATAATATAAATTAATGATTGTGTTTTGTGGATATGTTTTCCTTGTACAATCCTGAATGATTTGCATTATGTTAAATCTAAGTGGAATTTCTGTACTTTTGTGGGTTTTTTTCTGTTATCATGTAAAGAGGGTCAGGACACAGCCTTCTAAAATGATGATTTTATTTTTCTTGGTTAAAGTGAGTATGGAGTGCTCTTCTATTCTGATGGATAAATGCTAATATAGTTATCTGTATTCTAATGTCCAGTTGGGGTCAATGTCTTTCATCGATTCATTTTTTGTTATTAGTGTTACTAAGGCCATTTAGTTGTCATGAATTGTTTTGAGAGATATTGGGAGGGATGCATACACCCTCTTTTAGCAATGATTTATGCTCAGCAACTCTGGGATTGTTTGAATGAGACATAGTTCTAGCTGTGTCTTTTATTATGTTCAGATTACCTATTTTCAGACTGAATGGGCATAGGTGTAACTGTATATTCCTGGTTTGTAACAGGAACATGTTGCAGTAAGGGGTTGATTTTATGCTTGTTAAATTTGGGACTGGGTGCGGAGTTCTTAAGAGAGGAAAGAAGGACAGGAGAAGTTTGTTGCAGTAGTTATGAGTGACATTTATGGTGAAGGTCTACCGATCATCTGGATTAGAATGGAATAGAGGAAAATGTGCATGTGAGTAGGAAATGAGTTTGTGTCTGACAGAGGTGTCTATGGGTAGAAACAGTAACAGCACTGAGACAGAGGGCATGACTGTCAGAATACGTGTGGGTTAGAACAGGAAGGAGAGTAGTAAATACAGCTGAGAGGAGAGTCTACCAGAACTGGACAGGATGGAGGTGTTCAAGGGGAGAAGTTAAGTAAGTATAAAATTAGCTATCCATGTGCTTGCCAGGGGATGTGGTGGAAGGAGACTGAAGAGTGCCACCAGTGAGTTAAACAGCTCACACATGTACAGTTCTACTCCCTCCCCGATGCCCTGATGCAGTCAGGGTAACTAATTTGATGTAAGTAAGATGGCATGTGATGAAGGAGCTGTAGCAACACAGTGAATAAGCTGCATGGCTAGCTGAACACACAAGTGTATTGTTATATACTTAATCAGAACATGTTCTGTTAGTCTCTAAAAGTAGTGGCACTATTGCACCCTGGAATGACAGCACAATGCAGGCACTGGGGAGTAGCAAACAACCCATGGCTGCTTTTTTCAAGCCACCTAGAAATGTTAGTAAAATGTTTGCAATCAACTGGATTAATTCTGCATCTTGTTAATATGTGAGGTTTAACCTGTTATGATAAGAAAGGGCCAGGTTCTTGGTAAATAAGAGGTTAACAGAAAGCAGATACTTTAACAGCAGTGATATTCAAGCAAGTTAAATAATTTTGCAAATACCTTAAATGATGATCCAGAATTATTCTACGGGATATTGACTACTGTTAGATTCTATCCCTTCTTTAGCTGTACATGAAGAAGAACAGGGCAATACTATAATCTGCTACCTATAAGAGACAAAAAAAAAATCTGTTAAAAAAATAAGTTGTGGCAATGGAAGAGTATTAAAAGGTGAATTTTGGCAATGATTTTCAAAGGTTAGCTGAATAAGTAGCTGAGGATTGGCAATGATTTGCAAAGGTTAGCTGAATACGTAGCTGAGAATAAAGGTATTGGATATTGTGATTAAGTATACAATATTACAACTGTTAATCCTATCAGCTTGCAAAGTGGGGAGTGGTTGCCTTAGAATAAGTGCAATGATATTGGGTGTGGTAAGAAATTGGGGTAGGGTGGAGAGCGAAGAAGCTGTATGCAGTGCAACTGAATAAAGCAAGATTAACTTCCCTCAAAAGTCTAAAAGACAATCCGTGAAAAGCTTTTCCAACCCTGGAACAGAGAGGTGTCAGCTTAGTAGCTAGAAAATTGAGGGCTGGACGAGGTGGAAGGTAAGCAAAACTGAAATAGTGATGGAAGGAAAAAAGGCTAAGACCTAGCTGAGGTTAGGTGGTGACAATCATACTATTGTCAGTGCAGTACAGGAGTGACTTCTCAAATAGTCTAATAATATGACAGTTAATATAGTCTAGTTTTATAGAACTGTGAGTGAAGGCATTTGCATTAATTGGGAAATGTTGCATCATTTAATATTATTCTGTATTGCACTGCTAAGAATATTTTAATATATTATTTTGCTCCGTAGGTAATCAAAACCTTACTGCTTAGTTCAGACAAACTTTGTCTGAATAGTGGAAGTGTTATGCAAAGAGCTTTTCTATGGAAAGGTGTAGGGTTGGGGTTACAGGCAGAGCATTGATTAGGGTAGCAGGCATTATTAAGGATGTGCAAGGAGGTTTTGCCATGGTCATATCCCTTCGTATTTACAGCAAAAACAATGTAAAAGAGTATTAAAAGCCGAATTTGTGGTGCATTCCAGCCACTTTCTGGTGTAACAAACACAATCTTAACACACAGTTTATATAAATGGTACTCAGATACCTTAGCCACAAGTATGATAGACTTAATATATCCATATCCCCTTATTCTTCTACTTGCAGCTGCTGAAAGAAATGATCAACATCTTTAAAAATTGACTTAGGGTTGAAGAAACACATTCTTTCTCATGCCACCTATTTATAAAACCTTCAAACAATTTAAATTGCTTCCTTCCACTCCAACTCACTTATAATTTTCTTACTTACTTCTTTAGGTTCTACTTAGTCCAGGGACTTGACCTGTCTAGGAGCCACATGTAATCATTTCTGCTTTGCCTACAGCACTCATATAGTGCCAATACCTATTGATAAGGTACTTTACTTTCTTTAAGCAGCTTATTGCACTATACTATCCTGGAAATGTTAACATACCAACTGTTTAACACCATGCCACTGGCTTTAACAGGTCTATTCAAGCTTGCTAACCTGGATTTACTTGCTGCTTATTCCATTGTTTCTATTTTTTCTAAGTCATCTACTCAGTTCTTGCCATCTCCCTATGGAATCATCCTTATATTCTCATACCATTATCTTGACATTTGTGACAGTGCCACCACTGTTTTTTTTTCCTTTGTGGTAGAATTCAATACTTTAAGACATTCACCCTTTTACACTGCCTCCTACTTAAAAATGCATATGCAACTACTGGCAAATGCTTCATCTGAAAAACAGGTAATGAATTCACCGTTGTTCCATACAGCAACTAAATATTCTGTCCTGTCAAATTGATTAAACATATTCTATGTATTTATTTATTTAGTTAGTTATTCATTCATTTATTATAATCGTGTATCATATCTCAAAAGTGGTCCATGAGGAATGAGCTATTTCCCTTGCTTCTGGAAGAGCAAACAAGCAAAAAAAAAAGAAAAGAAAGAAAGAAATATAGAAAGAAAGTAAACAAGCATCAAGTCTACATAGCTCCCATACCTTTCTATTTACACTTCCTACACATTTTATTTCTAATTTAATGATACATAAATCAGTTCAATATGCAGTTACAGAAAGCTGATATCCCACCCCAATTTAACATTTTCCAAAAATAAATTGATATGAATACGACTGTACGCATAAGGTCATGCTGACAGAAGAACACCTAAGGTGCTTTGAGGCTGCCATACTTCTGCAAGTACCCCCAAACAATTACCCCGTCCTTTTATTATTTTAAACTTTCCTCAATCTGTCCCACACATCTCAGAATGTTGCTTCTGATATTGTATTATGGACCCCTATCAGCTTCGACTTTAAAATGTTTTTTTTTGTCAGTCATAAAAGTCTTCCATAAAGCATAACGTTTCATTAATGCACTTTCCTCCCCATCCCTTTATTGTCTTCCAAACTTATCAAGCATATATCTCTCACCTATCCCATTAGATGGCAGGACTGCTCATCATAATGCAACACACCAAAATCAGATCTGTTTTTAACAGAGAAATTTCAGTAGTGCCCAGCACATGAAAGAAATGGAACATCTGACACAGTTTCAAGAACAGGCAATACATTTGTTTAAACTAGAATCAGCTATTTTTTTTCTGCCTTTGATATATGGTATCAATAGAGTTTCTTGTAAACCACCCACATGGAGGACACACAGGGCTTCATGTATACCAACAAATACTTCAGTGAGTGCTCTTAGAGAAAAAAAGAAAAAACATGTTTTCATTGAATTATGTATTTCATCTATTTTAATAATTTGGCATGAATGTATTTAGAAATGTCAATAATGACAATGATTTGCTATCCTACATTTATGTATTATCTATTATTCATTATTTATTATTTATCATTTATTATTTAGTATTTTTTTACTTTTATTTGTTTACTGGGGTAGTGTACCTATCTCAACGGACCATTTGCAGGCAGAACCCAGGTGAATAGGATCACAAAAAGAATGAAAAAAACTTATTTACAGATGCAAGTGTATGCTAAAAAACAAATCTCTCTCTCTCTCTCTCTCTCTATATATATATATATATATATATATATATATATATATATATATATTTACAGATGCATATATAAATATTTGCATAATGACTGCTAACTTAAAGCATGTGTGTTTAGAAAGCAAATTCAGTTGGTCACATACCCAGCAAATGAAGTTTTGTCCTTGTATATGTCTATGTGACTCTGCAGTTTGTTATTTGGACTCTCAAAACTCATGCTGTATTGTGTTAATAAACTACCATACAGAAGTTATACCAAGCAAACCTACAACAGGCTAATTTCAGTAGGCTGTGGTCAAAACAATTAAATAAAACTAAAACATTTACAGATAAAATGTAAAATACAAATTAAAAACAAATCTAAAAATGAATCTTCCCATTCTCTGAATAAATTTAAGACATTCAATCATTTATTCATTTTCTTATGATGCGCTTAGTCCAATGCAGGGTGCAAGAGGAGGCGAAGCCTGTCATGCCACTCAAATGGCACAAGGCATAAAAGATGATCATGAACAAGGTGACAACACATAATAATTAATAACATGATGTGCACACACACACACACACACACACACACACACACACACACACACACACACACACACACACACACACACACACACACACACACACACACACACACACACATACATACACACACACACACATACACACACACACACACACACACACACACACACACACACACACACACACTTACTGTTACATGGGCATATGCCTGCAATAATACAGAGAATTACTGTTTCACTTATAGCGCACCTTTAGAATGTAGTAAGATGAAAACCCAGTTACAACCAAAATGGGCACAGAGAAGATGTTCAGCCTCCACACAAAAAGCACTTCACCTTAGAATGTGCAGCACATCTTTGGAATGTAGAAGGAGACAAGAATACCCAGTGAAATCGCACATGGACACATTGAGGATGCTCAGACTTCACACACAAAGTATCCCATCTGAAAAGTGACCTAGAGAATGAAGTAGCATGAGGCAGTAATGCTTACCACGGTACCATTTTGTCATCTGTATTTAAGATGTGTTCTCCCAACTGTATATCAGCTTTGTTTATTTATTTCTTTGGTAAGATTTATTCTTTCTGCTCTGTTGTGCATGTTGCTTGCAGCAGCATTCTACCTTGTATAACGCTTTTCAGAAATTATTCCTTACTCATGCATCTTACATAGCTGGAAGCATAGTGTACTTACGTAGCTGCATATCTGGAGTTTGTAAAGGTATTCAACAGTATTCTACACTCAGATACGGAAGATAAACTATCCCAGCAAAATGTTAATCTATGTAACTCATTGGAAAGCAAATTGGCTTACAAACAGAAGCCAGGAAATTATGGCGGGCTACTCTACTTCTTCCAAAAGACCTGTCACTAACCGTGTACCCCAGGATTCAATCCTTTGGCCACTTCTCTTTGGCATTTACTTCTCAGAGGTCAAAGTTGCTGTTAAGGATTTATGTCTGACCAAGTTTGCAGATGACTATAAATTTGGTGCAATCATAAACTCCACAGAGTACTTGATGATCCTCTCAGAGGATATTTCTCAAACAAATAACTGGTGTCAAAACAATGAACTAAAACTAAATGCCAATAAATGTATAATAGTATCAGGTGGCAAGCAAGAAGTCTGTTGTTACTATCACATTGACAACACACCCTTCAAAACTGCTTCTAATTAGGGACCTGGGAACCTATGTAGACAACAAAATGTCATTCAATTATCAGGTTGCAGTGCTTATTACATAGGGTATGGTGTTCCGGTTCAGGGACGTGATTTTTTTTCCACTGTATTCCACACTCATCAGGGTGGTTATTGAGTATAATGCCCCCTTTGATATGTACTTGTCCAGACATTTAACACAAGCTGAATGCCTATAACAATATCTTACTAAGAAAATCAAGGGTCTAGATCAGAAAAACTTTGCAAACTGTCCTAAAGCCTTGTCTCTTTTCTTGGTATCATGCATGCTAGTGAGAGGCAATCTCTGTCTCATATACAGAGTGTCAGCAAACCCTGTCTTGTCAGACCTACTGCACATTCAAAAGTCTAGTCGGCTATAAACACCTACTCAAGAGATCTAAATCTCATTTGATACATTAATAGCACATGTTGGAAAGATAGGGTCTGTATCAGAAGATCTTAATTTCAAAACTTCGAATCTGATATGGTCGATACCATATGATCAAAGTCTTGAAACTTTGAATCTTTTAACAGAGATCTCCGTACAGTGTGGAAAGGGAAGATTTCCCTTTTCTGCACTGTAGTGTGATCTCAGAGTTGATATTTTTAAGTAGCAGGGGTTGTGGTGGGTGCAGCCCCCCACGTGGGGAGGGCAGGAGGGCTTGCCCCCCTACTTAGACTGTTTAAATGGTTGTTTTTGTAGGTTGTTGTGTTTTATTACATTTTCAACGTTTCAAAACTTTCATTTTATGGTATCGATCATATAAGATTCAATGTTTTGAAACTTCGATCATGTAATATAGACCCAGAAAGAAAGATATATATTGCAGAAACTAATATTCCTTGAAATCATCTGTCTACATATAAAACAAAGTATTTTTCTCAATTATTCAAATGTAATCTGAATGAATGGGTGGGTAACCTCAAATTCACCCCTGGCTTAGCACCCTTGCCCCTCATGGATAGGACCAATATGTAAATGCCCTGCTTGCCTCTGAGTTATTTATACATAAAAATGTTGGTGCTAAAAACTTTATGGGAATGTATGACTTCTAAAGATCCTCATGGATGAGTAGGCCTAGTAAATACCTATGAATATAACAGCCTAGGAATCCATCTAGTTCCACTGGCATCCTGGATGCTATGAATCCCTATCTTTTTTCTCAATTTCCAAACTAACAACTTAGTATCCTAGTCATCCCTCACCTACCATCCTGGAGTATATCCAATGAATTTCACTGAATTAGCTCTTCCTGTGAGTACCTTCATATTTCTGTTAGGCTCATTAATTCTCAGTACTCAGCCCACCATTCTACATCATCCCATAGCTCTCTTTCCTTAACCTTTGTTGTTGTACCTTCATGATCTGTTCTCCATCTCCATAAAATCCCATAGCCTGTTCCCTCAGGTCTATTTTATCCAATTCCATTTGTCCTTTTACAGCTCTGCCTCTCCCTCCAACATTTTCCAGTAACACTTTTCCCAGCATTTGTTACAATTAGCTAATATTTTGTGTCTTCATCCACTTTCAGGATTCCAGTTCCGGCTATGTAATGACACCACTGCCAAACACAGGTCATCACTTTGAGAAAATAATCAGAAATGTAATGCTCGTTTAGTCTTATGTCCCCTACATCAACCACTCAAGTCACAATATCCTAGCTAAATGATTTGAATGCTTAAAATCTTCGGCTGAAAAAACGTAACCCCTCTAATTCCTTCTTTTCTATTTCCACCATACCTTAAAACAAAACCTTTTTACTTCTTCTATGGAGGAAATCCCATCATCGGTGAGTTGAACCTTGGGAAACTCAAGACTAAGAGTTACGTCATGCACCAGTAGATTAACTATGTAAAACAGCTGTATGCATGCTAATCTCTTTATTGCAGAAGATAACCAAATATTTGCAGTAGATAAGCATCACTGCTTACTAGGACATATGTGTAGTGACATACTAGGACATATGTGTAGTGACATCAATGTTAAACTGCAGCAGCACTTTAGCAATGTCAATAAGCAAAAATAACAAAAAAGAATTGGCATGCATCACAGCGTGACATGAGAGTTATAAAGCAGATAATAAAAATAAACCATAAATAAAATATAGCCCTAGCTGACATAAAAACATACTGCAACCTTTGCATATAACCCTTGAGCATCCCCTACAGAGTTACTTATTGCAAAACAAAATTACTAGGCATTTAATAATGCAATATGCACTGAAGGCAGTATCACTCTGCTGCCAAAAGCAATGTATACCTAACCTTAGCATCTTATCAGGTAGGCAAAATTCTGGTTTAGTAGTTGATTTACTTTATTCTTATTGATGTTTATTTACAGGACAGTGCAGCAATCTGAAATCACCAATTTCAGACATAACATGGGTGACTACAATCACATGTATACAGAAAATTACAGACAACTTTATAGTCAAACATCAGAAACATATGTATCATTAAATATTACAGAAATTCAAGTCTTTGAGCGACAACAGTTAATTATAAATGAAATGACAAGCATACATGACATTTTTCTCAGCTGCATACTGTATATTGGTCTGTAACAAACATAGCATGAATCATTACATGTTTATAAGGCCAACGTCTGCCAAGGTATTCAGAGTAAGAGGAACAGTCAGAAATGATACACCAATCCACATCCAACCAGACATGTTCCTTGGTCATCATCCTAACCTAAATCACTCCGAAAGCAGAATTCTCTCAACGTATCCTCTAGCCATGTTCCTTCAGTCCTTCCTTACTATGTGTTTTAATACACAGTTCATAAACTGATCTCCATAGCACCTTGGTCCCCAATTCATTGCCAATCCTATATGCAGTCCAACAACTGCTGAACTGTGTTTGTTGCATGATGCCACAAATCCTCTAAGTGATGGCTTGATTTTAAATGCCTCTCAGCTCACAGGTCGCAGAACGAGAAGGAGGAAAGGCAAAGACACAAGAAAGAAACCAACCACTCTGGCCCTTATTCTTTTGCAAATCAGCTACAGGAGTGATGTAACCAGTCAGTATTTGGAAGTAGTACAGCTCCATCAAGACCCATCACTGTGACAAATACAATATCCTTGAGTAAAAGTGGATGGGGTTCTATAGGTTACACCACAGAGCCTAATGGTGCACCCACTGTGGTTTGTTGCTGAGTTGCTTATGATCACAAAGTTAGGGAATTTGCATATGTACTCCATACACGCAGTACTGTTGCTATACAATGGTGGTAAGACTCTATGCAAAGTTTTAATCCAGTTAGTGCATTATTTAAAGACTTACAAAAGATTTTGACCACACCATT
The DNA here is from genome assembly GCF_019279795.1 of Protopterus annectens. Lineage (NCBI taxonomy): Eukaryota > Metazoa > Chordata > Ceratodontiformes > Protopteridae > Protopterus > Protopterus annectens. The sequence goes on from NC_056745.1 coordinate 897,551,739, forward strand.
GTACACAATGATTAAGAGCAGTGCCACAAGAGTCTAGTGCTTCTGAAATCAGAGAATTTTTTTCCACAGTTTTTCTGAGTTTTGTTGTTATTTGTTTAAACAATTATTTCCAAAGACAGAAAGATTTAAGAACTTCGAGCAGTGCTTATGACAAAGTGAAATTGAATTATTTTTTAGTTATAACACTGTAAGATAAATTCTAACAGATCTTCTTTTTACTTGATACTTAAAAATTGATGGTAGCCAAAACTGTATTCTAACCCACCTAACTGTGCATCTGCCATGTATAAGCATTTCATATGTCATGCGACAGTGATTCATAAACACACCAAGACTCTAAGACATCTGTCAGCAGTGTTGTTGAGCTAATATCTAATATATGAATGGGGAAAAGTGCATCAATACAAGGAGAAAATGTTATTTTCAACCAATAAACATTGTGTAACATAACATTTTGACAACACATAAGGATTACTGTCCTGATTTCTACTTAAAATAGTTTCATGCTGTCACATTTTATTGAGTACACATCTTTTACCACTACTGGTATAGTTAAGATCCACTACAACCCAATGTTTGGCACTGCCAATTTTTTTTTTCTCATTGTAAAACAGTTCCACTTGTTTCTAATATTCTGTTCTTTGACTGATTTTGTATACTTCAGTCTTTCTGTTTTCCCAAATTTGTATCTATAACTGAGTAAAGATCTGTGAATACTAAAGAAAGAAGGCAAAAATAGAACTATCATGCATGTCAGCTACTTCGTTAAATGAACTTTTTAGACTGTCAGAGCTTTTCCTGCTCACTAACCTGGGCTTACCAGAAAAGAACCTCAGTGTGGACTCCCTTACCTATTTTTTCTCAGTAAATGTATGTAGCCTTACACCAGAATCAATTATCTAAACATCTTTATTTGTTAGCCTGTCCCTCAGTGTGTGTGACTCAGCAGCCTACCGCAGACCGCTAAAACTCCCCTCTCACACTGGTACTTGCTGACCTCCAGCCTCTTATCCCTATCTATTGTATCCCATTGGAGAGACTTATTATTTTTATTTTTTACTTCTATCTTTCATTACCTTAATAGACTTGCCCATTTACTTTAGTTTCTCCCTATCCTTCTCTGCCTGCTATTTCTCCTTTTTCCACTAGGTAGCAGCACCATTCCACCTTTTGCCTGTTTAATTCTATTAATCTTTTAAATCCAGCTTTACCTCTAAATACTTCTAAAGCCACAACCTTCCCCTAACTTTACTCTACTTTCCCTACACTTGGTAACCTCCTCATCCTTTCTAAACTACCTCAAGGTACATAACTCCTCATATATTTTCTTTTCCCCTGTGTTGCTCGAACTCTAATTTGTTTCCACTCAGTCTTACAGTAATTTTACCTACTTACCTCTGCTCTAACCTGCAGTGACTGATACTTTTTCAGAGGGACTCTTCTGCCCTGTTGCTCTACTCATCCTCGATCATTCTCTCCGTCCCACCTCTCTCCCATAGCCAAATCCCAGCACGCCCTCTCTGGCTCTTTTATCCCCTCCCCCTCTGCTTACCACCTCCACAGAGTTTACTTCTAGATGCCACAAATTCATTGGCACCATTTTTGAACTCCTGGTTAGGATTCACTACCTCGCTCTCCCCTACTGGGCAGGTTACGCGGTGGTGCTGCTTCGCTCACCCCCTGGTATGTTTTGTATAAAGAAACTATACATATTATTGATCTGATGTTTTAATCATGGATTTAACTTCCAATTTCTGCCAATCGCTTGATGTAATGCATTTGTTTTTAACTAATTCTGTGTTAGTATCTGCTCAGCATTAGGACAAATGGGTGCTTTTTACCTCCATTTTGGCTTATATTACATTGCAACTGTTTTGGGCTCATTATTAATCCTCTGTACCTAGTAGCGATGGTATTTCATTTCTGTTGATGCCTAAGGAGTCAGTCTAACAGTGACTGTGTTATGCATGTTGTTAGTGCCTAAGGGGTCAGTGTGCTTTGCGAGTGCTGTAGGATCTTTATATCATTTGCATGTGAGCCACAGACTCCCAACACTCGCCTCTTAATTTAAGCCTTCCTAAAGGCATTATCCATAGCACATACTGCAGCCTACATTTATTCCTTATACTACAATTACCGCCTTCTAAGGCATTTACAGAAACCAGTTCCTAAGCCTGTTGATTTTTTTTTTTTACTTCTGAACTAGGAACGCCTTCCACCAAAGTGTACTATATTTTATTTATTTTTTCTTTCTGCTACTAAGAATGCCTCCCCAAGCGCATTTTTGAAACAATTTTCATAGCCTGATGTTATTTTTATTTTTTTTAACTAAGATTGCCATCCGAAAAGGCGTTGTCTGTAATTACACCAGAGCCTGCTTGATTTATTTTTACCAAGAACGCCCCCTCAGGCACTCAGAGTAACACATTCAAAGCTAGTGTTTCATTTTTGTTACTTTAGTTACATTTTACCATAGGACGCCATCCAAACATTTGCAATTAAATACTAAACAATTGACTGAATACTTATACACTGGGACTACCCAATTCTACGGTCATATCTTTGTCATAGTGCCTGGTCCTTTTTCTTATACAGCTAATAGTTATTTGCAATATATATATTTTATATGCTCTGTCTGAAATGATGTGTTTCTCCTACAGTTCATGATACATTCTCCATTTGAGGTGTCTTTTTATATGGAGCCTAGTCATTTTATTTAGCTAATAGTTATATATTGCATAGTCATTTATTACATAGCTGATAGTTATATAGTGCCTAGTCATTTTATCTACATGGCTGATAGGTTTTGCTATGAATTTTCTGACTTTGTCTGCCTGAATTAATGATTGTTCATACTTTCAGTTTATGGTATAGATTTGCTCTGACTGAATTAATTCTGTGTTCACATACAGTTCATAATATACCTCACAAATAGAATTGCCTAGACATCCTTTTAAATAATTTGTAGAGGTACAATACAGATTTTTTAAAATGTATCTGTCTGCCTGTAATTGATATTGTACAACTGCATTCTCTGCTCCCTTTACCAAACATCTGAATTGTATAACTGCATTTGACTTGGGTTTGTACTAGATGATAGTAGTAACATAAGACTTTGTATGGTGCATCTCTCCCTGCCTTATCTTGCATTCTCCTTCAACAGCTGTTTTCTCTATCTTTTCCCTTCAGTTTAACTCTCCCTCAAATATACCCTTCTTCTAGATCTATCCTTACTTCTTTCATACATCCCTCCATATCTACACTAACTCCTATACTGTCTATTATGTAAATTCCTCCTCTTCCTCTCTTCTTCCTTAATACTTACATTTTGTTTGTTTTCCCCCTCTCTCTTTACAGTACTCCACTCCTGAAGATCCCTCTCAACCACCTGAATATACGGACTTCCTCCTGCAAAAGCTCTGTTGGTTTACCTGGACATTTCCTGCTCACTAGCCTGGGCTTACCAGAAAAGAACCTCAGTGTGGACTCCCTTACCTATTTTTCTCAGTAAATTCATGTAGCCTTACACCAGAATCAATTATCTAAACATCCTTATTTGTTAGCCTGTCCCTCAGTGTGTGTGACTCAGCAGCCTACCGCAGACCATTAAAACTCCCCTCTCACACTGGTACTTGCTGACCTCCAGCCTCTTATCCCTATCTATTGAATCCCACTGGAGACTTACCCTCTTATTATTTTTATTTTTTACTTCTGTCTTTCATTACCTTAAGAGACTTGCCCATTTACTTTATTTTCTCCCTATCCTTCTCTGTCTGCCATTTCTCCTTTCTCCACTAGGTGGCAGCACGATTCCACCTTTTGCCTGTTTAAGTCTATTAATCTTTTTAAATCCAACTTTACCTCTAAATACGTCTAAAGCCACAACCTTCCCCTAACTTTACTCTACTTTACCTACACTTGGTAACCTCCCCATCCTTTCTAAACTACCTAAGGTACATAACTCCCCATATATTTTCTTTTCCCCTGTGTTGCTGAAACTCTAATTTGTTTCCACTCAGTCTTACAGTAATTTTACCTACTTGCCTCTGCTCTAACCTGCAGTGGCTGATACTTTTTCAGCTGGACTCTTCTGCCCTGTTGCTCTATCCCGCTCCATTCGCCCTACGGGCTCACTCCACTCCCCCTACCCTGCCCCCAATTCCACCCACCCCCAGTACTCCTACATTTATTGTCATTCCATACTCCCTCCTTCTTACTTCAGCTAATCCTCACACAACATTGCTCTTCCCATTCCCCATAAACTCCCTCCCTCTCCACCATCCACACCTTATACAGCACTCCTCCTCCCCACCCACCAGCCCTACCTAACGCTCTCTGACCTAAACATCTTTTCACTTCAAATCAGGCTACATCTATGATGCTCACTTTTCCTACTACAATCTTTACCCCTACATCACTCCTACTCCTCATTCTACTTCCTCTGTAACATGCCACCTCATATACCAACCTACATCTACACCCTCCACCTCTACCTCCACAACCTCACCTTACAAATCACTTCCACAATATCTCTGCCTCTTTAACTCTCTTTCACCCCACCTTTTTATTAACATTAAATCTCTTCCAAATCCCTACTAAATTCTACAAACCTAAACCCACTCCCTACAATCCATTCCTAACCAAACACAATCCTAACAAACTTATTCCCTTTCTCTCTTACCTCTGCTTAGAAGGCGACATTCATCCCAACCCAGGACCAAACATTTCTCAAACAAAAAACCTTAGCTCCAACAACAAACACATCAGTAAATACCTCAAATTCCTCACCATCCACACCCAAAGCTTAGCTAATAATCTTACCCTCTTTCATGCCTGGCTCAACCATAATTTACCTGACATAGTAGCCATATCTGAAACCTGGTTAAAACCACACATAACTGACACAGAATTCCTTCCCCCGGATATCAATCTCTCCGATCTGACTGCCTAAATAAAAGAGGTGGTGTTGTAGCTCTAATCTACTCCAACCCCTTGTCCATCGCTCCCTACCCTAATCCTATCCCTTCCTTTAAAAATGCTGAACTTGTAACTGGCCTTCTAAAATTAAATGACCATAAAAGTATTTGCATCATCTCCCTCTATATTCCTCCTGGTAACAACACCAATACCTTGGAAGACATCCTCTCCTGGACCTCCTCTAATAATAAACTTGAAACCTACATTATGGGAGATGCAAATATCGACTGACAAAAAAATCATTGACCCTAATCCCACCATGTCGATCAATCTCTTCAACTTCACTCAACTCATTAACTCCATTACTAGGCCCAAAAAAAACAACCACCCAGGCTCCATCCTAGACTGGATCCTGGTATCTCACCCTAACAGAATCACAAAATCTGGTGTCACTCCCGACCCATTAGGAGACCACCTCCCTGCCATCACCCATAGAGCTACATCTTCTTCCTCACATTCCCACCAACTCTTACATACTTGTAACCTTACTAACTTTAACCCTTCTACCCTCTCTGACTCCCTTAAGTTCACTAACTGGAACCCACTAAAAACCCTACCTCTAGATGAAGCCGTTGACTATTTCAACTCAACATTCATAACTGTCCTAAACTCCCTAGCTCCAATAATAACAAAAAGAGTTAAAGCCAAGACTGCCCCATGGTTAACCGAAGAAACCAAGAAAATTATGCAACAAAGAGACAAAACCTGGAAAAGCTATCTCCAATATAAACAGTCTGTATTTTTACTTAAATACAAACAGCTGTGAAACCTAGCCAAAAAACAAGTCATTAAAGATAAAAAATCCTACTACACCCATTTCCAAATAAATCATGTAAAAAAAAACAATTCTGGAACTCTATTAATTCCCTTCTCAAGCCTGGTACAAAAAGCAACCAGTGTCCTGATACTAGCAAACCTGACCAAGAAATTGCCAAAATATTCAACACCTTCTTCACCTCTTCTATTGCTGAGCTAACCAAAAATCTTCCCTAACAACAACCCCCTACCTCCCTCTGCCCAAGCTTCCTCCTCCTCTTTTCCCACACCCCCTACTTTTGAACTTAAACCTGTATCCACCTACTTTATAGAAAAACTTCTCTCCAAACTTAGAACTTGCACCAATGCCCCCGACAGCATTCCTTCCTCCTTCTTAAACATTGCCTAAGACAATACTGCTCTCCCTATCAGCATCCTGATAAATAGATCACTACTCAAGTCCTATGCACCCAAACTATGGCATTCTGCATTTATTCTTCCACTCCACAAGGGTGGTAAAAACTGTAACATCTCCAATTTCCACTCTATAGCCATCCTTTCACCAATCTCTAAACTTCTTGAAAAATGCATACACCTGCAGCTCATGCCATTCCTGACCTAACACCAGCGACTCTCTCCTACCCAACATGGCTTCCGCCCTGGACACAATACCAACACAGCCCTTCTCTCCTTTTTTACACTCTGTCAATTTAGCTCGAGACTCTGGTAACATAGTTTTGTCTATTCTGCTAGACTTATCTAAAGCTTTCGATACCATCTCTCACACCCATCTACTAAACCATCTATCTAATCTCAACATCTCCCAAAAACTCTTTCCTGGTTCTCCAGCTATCTTTCAGACAGGTCCCAAGCTGTGAAATGGGGCCAAGCCTCCTCCACCTTCCTTCCCACCCCCACAGGAATACCCCAAGGTTCCGTACTTGGCCATTTGCTATTTAACATCTTTATTAATGATTTCCACAAAGCCATTCCTAATACCAAAATTGTCCAATACGCAGACAATTCTACTTTGATCTGCTGCACCTCTAACCTAGCAGATCTCCAGGCCCTAACTCAAATTGCCTTCTCAACCACTGAAAACTGGATGCACCAAAACCACCTCTTACTTAACACTAACAAAACTAAGATTCTTCTATTCACTCCCTCAAAATCCACTCCCACTGATAAAAACTCATTTCAAATTACCAGCCTTAACAACTCCATTATCGACATTGTTCCCTCCGCCAAACTCCTGGGGGTCACCATCAATGAACACTTAAAATTCAATACCCACATCCAACTTAACATCAAGAAAACCCACATAAAACTCGGCCTACTGTACAGAAACAACCACTTCCTCTCTCCCTCTACTAGACATACTTTGGCCACTACCTATCTCCTCCCTTCTCTTTTGTATGGCACTCCTCTGCTTACTAATTTATCTTCCACCCTCACCTCCAAACTGGAAGTATGCTATAATAAAATCTCCAGATTCGCTACCAAGGCAAACTCCTTCTCTCATCACTGCACCTCCCTTCAATCTTTAAATTGGCTTGAACTCCCCAATCAACTTGACTTCCTCCAAATTGTCACAACCCACAAATTATTATTTCAACCTACTAGCTGCCCTGCACTATCTAATATTCTACAACCATATATACTGTCCATAAACCCCAGCGTCCAGCTGGTCAGCTTCTATTCTCCTTTTCCCTAGCTAAAAAATGGAATGCCCTGCCAACTACACTTAGGACCTGTGACAAACTAAACACCTTCAAAACACAATTTCATTCTTACCTGTTTCTTCACAGAAAATGTAACTGTACTCTTCATCCCATATCTCCCAAGCTCTCCTCCTCCTACTCTCCTGGCTAACCTTCATACCTTTCTAACTTCTATCATAGACCTAGATTATAAATGTAACTAATATTAACGTCCAGCCATTATGCTCTATGCCTCCCGTTCTCCTGTACAACTCATTAATATCTTTGTTGTTTTAGTGAATAGGTTCATAGGTAGGTACTAGGCTATTGGCTCTAGGGCCTATACAAGCCTAGCCAAAAAGGTACCCTGGCTTTCGCCACCCAAGAAAATTATTTTCCTGTGCCCCTGTCAAGCAGAACCACAGAAGTGAACCCCGGGGTGAATTTCTTATTACCCACCCAATCATCAAGATTTTTCTTGAAGAGTGCTAATGAGAAGCTCTGTTTGACATAGATAGGTAGTCTGTTCCAGAGTATGGAAAGTCTCTGGGACAGGAATCTATCCCTCCAGCATGTTCTGTTTACTGTGGTGACAAGGTTTAGGTCCCTAGAGCATGTAGCTCAGAGGGATTGGGATTTCTTTAAGTAGAGCATGTCCAACAGCTCTGGGTTTGACATAGCTTTATATGTTAGGCAGAGATCGCCTCTGAGTAGGCGATATGCGACGGAGTAAAGTTGGAGTTTTTTGAGACAGTCTGCGTAAGGCATCTGTTTGAGGCCAGTAATACTCTTTGTGAGGTATTTTTGCAGCCTTTCCAGTTGTTGTAGATGTCTTGTGAGGTACATACCAAAAGGGGCTTTGTACTCTATAATGGGTCTAATGAGTGATGAGTAGAGGGGAACAATGACCTCTTTTTTTCTGGATGAGAAACTTTTTGTGATGAGGTGTGCCACTTAGAAGGATTTCCTGACCACTGTGGCGATGTGATTATCAAAGGAGAGACTACTGTCCACCTGTGTCCCAAGGTCTCTTATCACACTTTCAGTGTTAAGTAGACTACCGCCTATGTGGTAGTTCATGGGTACAGAGTTTTTACCAAAGGGGATGACAATGCACTTTTTGGTTGAGTTTGAGACCACGGCTTTGACACCAGGCATTTATCTCAGTGAGGCCCTTTTGTAGAAATGATAACTGTTTGACTGCAATACTATCTGTTGATTGTAATACTACCTATTGATTGTAATGCAAATATTTTTTCTTTTTTATTTGTTAATTCATTATGTGATGTAACTTTGTATTGTGGAGCTTTTCTCCCCGGGCCTCCACTGAAAACAGGCTCTTGAGCCCAGTGGACCTCCCCGGTCACCAAACTGGAATAAATAAATAAATACATTTCACTTCTGTAGAAGAACAAGTGACATGGTCAAATAATACTTTTCAGAAATGAAAAATCATGTTTAATGAATTGTCCTGATTTACATGTATTAGCTTTACTATAAGTGGAATGCAGTGGAATATTGTTATAAATAACTTTTCTAAAATAGTACTTTTGCTATATTAAAAGAATGAGAAACTAAATTAGGAACCCAGATACAAGTGTCTGCAAAACTGGGGACGGTTGTGAAACAAAGCAAAGTATTGATTTGCTACAAGATCTTTTCTTTTGCTGAAACATTAAGAAAAATATTTTTTTTTCATTCATGCATGTGATTAAATTTGTAGATTCTTAAGTCAAAAATTAGTTAAAAGTCAGAAATGAATATATTAAGATGAATGAATCGGTCTTATACTTCATGCAAGAGGAGTCAGGGATTAACTGTGAATGTTTTTAATCTTGTTAGGGAACAATGCTGTATCTGTATCATTAGAAAACAGCTCTCACAAGATATGGGTCCAGATGGAGAGATGATAAAAATCACCAAACCAAGGATATTAGTTTTGCTGGAATTGAATTCATCCTCAAGTCTTGCTGAGTACCTCCATGAGATGGACCCTGTTTTTTTACAAGATCTCACTAAGACAACATTGATATATAGACCATATTTTATATAGCATATATCATGAACAGAAGTAGATTACAAAATAAAAAAGACAGCTTGTGCACAAGTCCCAGGATAAAAACATGTCCAATCCTTGTAGGTGCACTGGTGCCAGGACTGGAAAAAATGACTGTATAGAATTCTGAAAACAGAGAAACATTCCTACAATGGTGTTAGGCCAGGCTCAGGAGGAGGATTGCCCCCTGTTGTAGAAGGAGTTAGTAGTCCACAAAAAAAACAAAAAATTGATAGCCAAAAAGAGACATAAAAATAGCAGAATGGACTATTGCAGGAAGCCTAGAATTTGCAGAAAGAAGATATTCAAAAGATTTATAGAGAAATTAGAGGAAAAAATACTTGCACAAGAAAATCTGTGGAATAGAAATGTGTGTTCATTAATACAACAGATTTATGAAAAAATATATAGACAAAGAAACCTTGGGCCATTTAGAAAAAAAAAATAATGTATATCAAGATTATACATCCCTCATTCTGAAGGAGGTATGGGCCTCCTCAAAAACTGATTACATGTATAGATCTACAATCTTAGGACTACATAAATATCTGATGAACTCATCAGATATGTAAAGAGAACTAATCTAAGATGACATCCTTGCTTAGTGTAACAGAAGCATATATGTGTCCAGCAGGAATGGAAACCAAACCAGAAGTAGACAAAAATCAAGCAGCAACTGAATGTGCCAAAAAGCAAAAGACAGTATATAAGGAGAAGGATAAGATGAGAAGGCAAGGAATGTGAAAAAGGCATAAATATAGTACAGAAAACTCAACAACCTCATGTTGACCAGGATGCAGGCATGGTTAAGGAGAGGTGAATTTAAACCAAAAGATGAAAGGTTAGCATTAGCGGCCCAGGATAGTGGACCACAAATATGTTGGTTAAAAAGCCCCTTGAATATGTGGCAGAAACAGAGAAATGTAAGTTCAGTAAAACAGAACTGGAAACAGTTGCACATCTTGTTGCTGGAGGTGATAGACTAATGGCAGAAGGCCTGTATACCGAAAGGCATAATAATGTGGCAAGACTGCTGCACTGTGAATTGTGCAAACATTACAATATTAAAGTAGCTGAGAAGCAATGGAAACATGAGCCACAAAGCATTATAGAGAATGATGAAGTTTATATTACATAAGATCACCCATTACCAAATTGTCCATGAAACGAGTACAAAAGTAGCAGTGATAACTGAAATTGTTGCACCCAGTGATTATAGTGTCCTACATACAGAGACATAGTCATAAAATACCAGGATTTGTAGGCAGAAATGAGGGCAATGTAGAAGAAAGATACACAGACAGTTCCAATAGAAGTAGGAGCAATGGATCTCATAAAAAAGAATTTACAGCTTTATTTAGATATGCTACCAATACATGTAACTCCACATGAACTGTAGGAGAAGTCAGCTTTATTTAGATATGCTACCAATACATGTAAGTCCACATGAATTGTAGGAGAAGTCACTACTTGACACATTGCAGGTGGTGCAAAGAGCACTTTTGGCTAACATCAAAGACTGAAACAATACTAATTTCATTAACTTTAATCATACATTGACTTAAGAATGGGGGCCCTTCTCATTGTGGTATTAGAAACCCAAAAGACTTGGAGAAATTAAAAATGCATTGTCCATTACCTGTCAATAATATCAAATGGTATGAGAGAAATAAAGCAGCACTGTCTCTGATTGTGTTAGCTGCATGTTTATGAAGTTTGCAGCTCTTCAATCATTTAAGATACCACAATAATATTACTATTTTCTTTAAAAGTGCATTTCAGTCTTAAGCTTCTTTAGTGATTTGAATTCACAACCCAGCCATGTGGAAAATGTGCACAAAATGAATTTGTAAATAATGTAAGACATTTTGAATTAATCTATGGTAAAAAAAATTCTGTATAAGAAAGGATGAAATAAGTGTACTTAGCTAGATAACACACACACACACACACACACACACACACACACACACACACACACACACACACACACACACAAAAACAGATGCATAACCTATTATGAAAATCCTGTACTAAATCTGCATGTGGTACAATCATAAAGATGTAGCTCAAATCCTTTTAAAGTTGTTAACATCTTTGCAATTCAAATTGAGCATTCTTCAGCATATGAAACAAGTTTCATGCCTGATCAAAATATTTTTGCTTATGTTATTTCATTTTGTCTTGTCTATTTATGGGTGAACAGATTCTTACTCCTTAGAGGTTGTAATATTTTATTTATAATAATCTACAGAATCACATCTACCATTACAGTATAATGAATTCATTTTAGGTGACAAAAATTACTGTGACATAAAGTTGTCTCTTGTTATAAGTAAATACAGGTACATGCATCACAACATTTTGCACAGTATACCATTGTGCCACTTAGTCCGTAATGAATATATATAAAACTTCTGAGCTCTGAATTGTGCATAAATCATATCTGACTGCACCTGCATTACCATTAGCATTCCAGCAGTACAGCTTACTGAGTAAGGCATGGAGATTAAAATGAACTGTAGTATTTTGACATGAGCTTGGTTTTTGTAACTTTTATTTGCATACTGCATAAGCTAAAAGTAGTGCAGTAATAACTGAATTATCAACAGGAGATAAAGTGAAAACTTTTCAGCCCAAGAGAAACAAGTGTAGCATCGATGGCCAGGCTAATTGACATGTGAGTGTGGTAGAGTTCAGGGTTATGAATTTACATCTAGCCTAACTCTTATTAATTTCATGGTTAGCTGCTGATGGAGTTATAAATACATACTTACAAGGCATAGGTCAGAATTTGTCCATGAAGACTATGCAAAGGGATGTGGTGAGGAAAGCTGGCAGACTTTCATGCAGGTAAAACAACAATAAAAAAGCATTTCTAGTTGTGCATATTTGTATGGATATGTGTATTAATGTACCCCATGGTGGACTGACATGTCATCTACAGCCGCTTTCTGACATCTGTCTATTCCTTGCAAGTTAGGCTCTGATACTGCAGATGGATGAATGGGCTGTACATAAGTTTGATGCATGAACAAAGTTAATTGATGGCAATATAGCCTAATTGATGGGCAAGAGCAAATAAACTTTATGGGCAGCACAAGATAAATCAAAACTAAATTGCACTGGTATCAAGGGTAATTGTATATATCCAAGGCACAACGTAACTCAGTGTGTCTAAAAACGTAAGGCCAAACTCGTAGAAATGTCTTAATCTGTTTCAGCGGGCACCCAAGGCAGGTCTGGGAAGTCTGCATATTTTAAATATTCAGAATCACTACTGCTTCTGTACTTAAATCAGGCCAAATACAAAAACATATACAATTAATTTATGTATTTAATTGCAAATAAGTGATATAAGAGTGTGTTGAGTTAGATAATTTATTTACAAGCTGATTATGAGGTCTTCTTCCATAGACTGGAAGAAACAACTGCTATCTATGCTTACTTCTCTTGAATGTTACTTTAGTTTTAATGTACAGGTTTTTTTGTTTTGGCTGTTTAACTTTTTTATGAAAGTTCCCACTCTAGAATTTAAAAATATAAAGATAGCACTCAAAAGGGTAATTGCTTCTTGTGCACTATCTTTAGTATGCAGCCACAAAATGAATTGTAGTACTAGCGGGACTGGAGGCACACAGGCACTGTCCCATGTTCTTTAATGATGTGCAGGAGCACTTGGTATGCTAATAAATACCAGCCACTCATGCACTCAGGCCTAGAGGTAGCTCTGTGTAACCTGACAAGACTGCACAATGATACTTTGTAAGGCGATCACTTACTGCATATCTTGCTTTACCAGGTAAGAGCAGTAGGTTAGACATAAGACATGTTGTACAGTAGTCAGCTACCTTACACAGTGGCACTGCAAGCTGCTACTGTGAATGGCTGTGATTCATAAATGAATCACAAGTCATTAACTATGCTGGCAGTGCTGGGGTCATTACCCTATTATGGCAATGAGGGGAAGCTGGTATTGCGCATGCTCTCATTGGTGGGAGCTCACCTGTATTATGAGAGGGGTTCAAAATAATGTAGTGTGTAGTAGCAGGTTTGCATGCATAGTACATAAGTCTTTTGCTTGCTGGGATCTTCCCACTATGCATTTGACATATAGTTTACATTGGTAAGCACTTAAATGTTGTCAGTGTTTTCTAATGAGCAGTATATTAGCATGGCAGGGGAACTGCTTTATTGTTGCATCCATGGCTATTACACTAGTTGCTTGTATGCCATGAGTGCTGTAGTTTATGCCATGAGAACTAGGATGTATAACACTGTTGCTAAGTTTGTGAATGATACATGACTGATTAGTGGGACCATTAGCTAAACAGATAAGTGACAGGGAATACAGCTGAGCAGTATCATTTAAGGGGTCTGTACTAGGAAATAGACAGGTCTCTGCACACCAGTGTGTTGCACCCAAATCCTTGTGCAGCACAGCACTTTGGTTCTGAATATGGCGCAGGGTCTTTTCTGAATTCATATTGAGGCTGTCATAAGAAATGAAAACTGATGGAATTACTCAGCAAGAATATAGCACTAAAATAATTCTGTTGAATAACTACTCACAACTTAGCATCTACAATTTTCTTTGATCCTGCTTCAATGAAGTTTTGTGCATTATCTGCAGAAATTTTACATGTATTCCTGATGCATGAAAATGTTAACAAATGTTGACAAGGAATGTGTCAATTAGAAACACAAAAAAATGTCTTATAGTATGATAAGGGAGAATGAAAGGAAAGACCATCCCCGGGAATTCAGGAATGGTCGTTTTCCATGCAGGAACAGTGTAGGAGCTCCTGCATGGAAAATGGCTGCCAAGCAGTCCAGAAAAGTGCTGTTTTCATGTGTATGAGCGGCCCTACACTGTCCTGCATGGAAACCCGTGCGGGATGCAAATCACCTCATTTGCTGCTAAAAAACATGCAAATTAGGTGATTTTGTGATCCACAAAGCTGGCCATACCCCGTGCAGGAACAGTGTCAGAGCAGAAATGTATTCAGTTAGTAACTGAATACATTTCTGCATCTGAGCAAACGGAGGCAGGACAGCTCGTGGAAAGCATGTATTATAGTCAAACACTAATGCTAATGGCAAAATATAAGGCCATTGGCATTAATAAATGTTTATTTTTTTCTTAAATTAAACTTTTTTTTGGCTGATCACGCCCATTTAAGCTTATGGCAGCAGTGCACAAATGGGATTGTGCCAAAAAAGATGAGAAAAGTCAATTTTAAGACAATTCTGCATTTTGCCATTTTAGTCAATGGCATGCAGAATGTAAACAATATGAGGGAGCACTGTTTGCCAAGGTGAAAGTGACCATCTAAGTCCAGTAACCTAAGGATGTACACACTGGGGTATGCAAATGAGGGGAGTTATACTGAATCACAGATTTCCTCAAACTGTCAGCTTGCACCTAACTGTGTAGGTGCAGGATACAATAGTGCAAGTATAATAGCTGAATGACTTCATAGGGGGTGTGTCATCTTTGCTGTAAGCTCATTGGAGATCTATGGCGGGTGTTTGCCCTTAGCTAAGCACAGCTAAGGAAGTGAATGTGTCTGATGCTGTATTGTCTTATTCCATGAAATGCAGAGTGTGTTTGCACCCAGGCATGGACATTTCTGCTTAAAAGAGCTTACATTAGCTAAACAGGTGTGCGCGGTGCACAGCTGAACTAAAAAAAAAAAAACAGAGGAAATAGCAAAACTGCTTATAATTGAGCACCAGGTATGCGCGGCGTGCCTCGGGGCTTAAATAGGGAGGAAGTGGGAAGGGGAAACAGCAGTAGGAAGGCAATTAAGTAGAACTAGCATCGCTGGCAGGTGGAATGTATCAGAATTAGCCAATTACACATGCAGCAGTCCAGCACACTAATATAAACTATGCAAACACTCTACAGACTGTTTTTCCCCCACAAACTCTACACCACCAGTGTACACAGATGGGGGATTTTTAACTAGCAAAAATAACTAAATATGTTAGGGGCTGCTGCTGCTTTACTCCATCAATATGTGCTAGAGACTGAGGGTGGTGAGGAGGAGAATGCTAACAACTGACCCACAGTGAGGAGGAGAAGAGTGTACAGACCTAGGGTAACCTACTAGGGTCTACATGAGCTGGAAAGAGTAGTGCGCTATAGAGTGGACAGGGACATTCTACAGCAAATTGTTGAGCTGTGCCGACCATGTCTTACACACAGAATTAATAGAGGGGAACCCATCCCAGTGGATACCAAGGTATGTCCAGGCTTAAGAATACTTGCCACAGGTACCTTCCAAAGACCAACTGGGGATATCATGTGGGTCTCACAGGCATCAGCATCCAGGGTACACCACCAGCTCCTGGATGCCATGACACAACATGCCAATGAGCACATATATTACCCACCGCCCGTGAGGTGCTGACCACACGTATGCATCTCTTCCACCGTATAACAGAAAAGTAGTTGGTGCTGTAGACTGCACGCACATCCACATCAAAGCACCACCTGGTGAGCAGGGCAGGGTCTACATAAACCACAAGGGCTTCCCCTCCATCAACTGCCAGGTTGTGCACGATGCCCAGGGCATTATCATGAATGTGTGTACTGGCAGCCCTGGAACCTATCACGACTCCCACATCTGGCATTGCTCACAGCTGTATCAGGGTTTTCCCAGGGGACATTCCATATGGCCATATAGTGGGGGATGCTGGCTATGCACTGGAGCCGTGGCTGATGACACCCATCAGAAATGCACACACACCTAGACAAGAACACCATAATGAGGCATACACACAAACCAGAATCATTGTAGAACATGTGTTTGGGATGCGCAAGTCATAGTTTCACTGCTTTGACATATCCGGTGGAGCCTTTCAGTACTCTCCAGCTACATGTACACAAATGTTCATAGTATGTGTGATGCTACACAATATGATCCCATGGAAACAGCTGCAGCAGGAACAGCACGGTGCAGGGCCACACAGCCATCCACCATTGCCAAGGCCAGCACAGGTATAGAGGGACTCAGAGAAGGAACATCCTGAGCCTGCCCTTGTAGGCAGAAGGAGGCATGCACAGTATTTCCAGGCCTTGGCAAACAGGCAACACATAACACACACATTGACACTGTAGGGACCCAGGGACTGATACCTCTCTCTGGCTCACACAGACAGTAAAAGGGATGCCAAACATGACACTACCTGAGGTTTACCATGTACAAGGAGTGTACTATGTGCATCCAGCACTCTCCTCAATACTGGCCCAGCTAAAAGGTAAGTCACTCTTCCTATCAATTACTGAATAGAATAGTATGTTCTCATACTTGTATGTATGATATGGATGCAATCATGTAAGGGAATTGGGTGGGTGAATGGGATAGCAACAGACAGCTATATGGGACAGCAGGAAATTCATAACAAATACTGGTGTCAACATACTAGGCAGCACTACACAAGGTGACATCCCCCACTTTAGTACATGTGATGGCCCAAAGAACTGTGAGTGTCAATAGGTCACATACACATGGATGTCAGTGAGGGTCACATATCCATCACCAGCCTCACCCAGCAGGACAGGTGTAGATGACCATGAAGAAATGCTGGGCTAAGCCCACCAAATGATGGCAATGGTGAACAGACCCCCCACCAGGCCTACACAGACATACTACAACAGGTCTGGCAGTTGCATTCCAGTTCTGAAGGGTAAGAAGTCTGAAACTGAAATATATGCTATTAAGATCTAACATGTGTACTCCACTGATATGCCTCCTGTCTGCATGATAGGTCACAATACAATATGAAATGGAAGCCAACAGAGTAACTGCACCAGTACAGTCATTTCAAATGTTAAAGACTTCAGGTGTGCACGCCCACCCACAATTCCATGTAGATATGCAGTAAGAGATGGCTTGCAGCACTTTCAAATGGCCTACAGTCCTCTGGGAAAGGCCCATGCCTCACCCATAGTGCCAATGTATGGAATGTCAGGGGGTCCCAACTAACAACCTAACAGTAAACAGAAAACAATTGCAAGACCATGTTGACAAATGCCAAGAGCATGCCTCCTCATGTCCTATGCAAGGACTGTGGATCAGGCCATAAATACTACTGGGATAAAGGCCCAACTATAGGGATACCCCCAAGATATTGCTTACATAATGTTAGGTGGAGGAGAGAATAACAGAGGGGGGGTGATGTAGAAGCATGGATGTCATAGAGTGTGTGAAGTTTGAAACTCTAATGTCTGCCCATACTACTCCCAACTGCAAACCCATGAATGAATAGCCACAACACCACTTGTAAACCACAATGTGAAGGTAAACTGACCAGATATATGAATCCTGCATCTGGATAACCTGGATGTATCTGTACAGCTGAGAGGTATGGCCCCAGCAGGATATGGCCATTCCTTGAAGTTGAGAAAAGCACAAGGAGGGAAACCCCAGCCAGCAAACTAACAAGGTGCTGCACCATTTACACAGAACCAGCAGTCTATTGTCTGTAGCTACCCCTCCACAATGGCAGGTGTGTGCCAGAATGTGTAGTCTATATGCCTCAGAATATTGGTCTCAGCTGCATTCATCTCGTATTTCCCAGTAAATAACTGTGAGCAAAGAATGATAACTGTCAGTAGTCGATGACATGACACATCACAGTGTAAAACAGTACATATGTCAGAATATCCATGCTACAACCAAACATGTCACACAAGCAGCACAGAGAGCAATAGCTACAGTATCCCCTGTATGTTAAGCCCATTGTGTCTCCATATTGGCAACCTATCTACAGATATCCTGCAGAAACAGTTTGCTAGGTGTAGCTGTAGCACACAAAACCCTGAACTGGAGTCCAACTCACCCTGGAATGGCTGCACACACTCAATATAGAAGGCCATACTGGGCATGCTCCTACACTTAGAGAAATTAAGCCCATGTCTCATAACACAGTGGACTACAGTTATTGGTTATTTACACATTTCTGTGCACACACACCAAATTATACACCATTGATACTTCACACACACACATATTGGATAGGAATACACACATATCTAAGGTAAACATAATATACACACACAGAGACATGGGGAAGAGAAAGACAGACAGTGACAGAGAGAATCCCATTATGAGGCCTGTCCCACCCACTACACATACCATTAGCCTATATCACATGATGTGCTGATGTCATTCACTGTAGAAATAACTTTGGTTAGCACTCAGCCCTATAGTGTCAGTGGTGCTTGTGATAACTGTGTAACTCTACAGTACAAATAGGTATCCATGTAGCAGTTGTAATCTCAGTCCTGTCAAATGTAAAGTTGTGTGTGAGTGTGTGTGTGTGTGTGTGTGTGTGTGTGTGTGTGTGTGTGTGTGTGTGTGTGTGTGTGTGTGTGTGTGTGTGTGTGTGTGTGTGTGTGTGTGTGTGTGTGTGTGTGTGTGTGTGTGTTTCTAGATGAATGTGGTTGAGGCCATTCACACTCAGTAAATCTCCTGTACCCCTCCCTCAGCACCGCTGCTGATGTCATTCACCTTCAAAGATACCTTTGGACAGCTCCCCATCATATAAGCTCTGTGGTGCTTGCGATAACTATATAATACTATAGTGTAGCAAACTAGTTAGGTAGGAGTTCCAATTCGAGTCCTGGCAACTGTGTAAATGTGAGTGTTTGTGTGAGTGTGTGTGTATCCTTGTAGAGACCTGATTTTGTGGTCATTCACACTTACAACACTTCCCTTACCCCCTCCTTTAGCACTGCTGCTGATGTGACTCACCTTCAAAGATACCTTTGCAGAGCTCCCCAACATATAAGCTCTGTGGTGCATGCGACAACTGCGTAGTTCTATAGTGTAGCAAACTAGTTAGGTAGGAGTTCCAATCCTGGCAACTGTGTAAATGATAATTAACCAAAAAAGAGCACTAAATGTTGTGAGTCCTCAGTAATAATTTTATTGCCCCATTTACACCCAGTACACATCTCAGTGCCTGACTTTAGCAGTCTTATAGATATCATCCACCTTAGAAGTACCTGTTGCAATCCTAAACCATGTAAGGTCAGTGGTGCATGTAGTAAATGCATAACCATAATGGTCCGACAAGATAGTTGGATAGAGGTTTGAACCTCACCCCTGGCAAATGTAAAGGTGTGTAGGGCAAATATTTTTTGGACTCTCTCATCCACTACATCACCCAATGCCAGTATTTTCAAGGTCTGGTGATGTTCCTCACCTTTGAAGTACCTTGGGACAACAACCACCCTATAAGCTCTGTGGCACATGCAATAAATGTGGTACGCTGTCATAGCTATACATAGCTAGGTAGGGGTTTAAAACTCAGTACTGGCAAGTGTGTGTGTGTAGTAACAGGATCCATTGGGGTGGGTTTTGCTCAGTTATTATGTTGAGGACCTAGTATATGTCACAATGTCCACATTACAAGGCCAACAGATGTCAAACACCAGAGAGGTTGGTGTAGACAATCCACAGCCCTAAATGTGACAGTATGGATTAGTGAACAATATAGGCAACCCATCTATTACTCAGAGACCACTCTTCACCCACGTATCATATACAAACACACTTGGCTGGACAACAACCACTATATTGGTAGTTCCCTGCATATTGCCTCACAGATAGTACCCACAGTGTGATTGCAGTGGACTACATGCCTGTTGACCTCAACAGTGCCACTGACATCAGAAAGTACTTTGATGTGTTACATCTCTTGACTGAGTGTGTGTTATCCAGCAGGTAAAAGGACATGGCACCCTGTTCCATCCCCTCAGTAGCCCAATCAATGTGTACAGTGGCCTTTTTGCCATGTTCCCCACTGGATGCCTGCAACAACTGTAGAGTCTGCAAATGTACCCCACAAAGTGAATACCATTCCTTATACACATGCCCTGTATGGACAAACTCCACTAACTCCACTGAATAACCGTATCATACTGTCAATATAGGTGCAATCACTACCTCAGTTACATAGCCAGGTCTCCCCAAATGAGGTCAGGAATGCTACATCAGAAGATACCAATCTGTACACACATGCCCCAGAGACCTCAAGCACACTTCCACACATCAAAGAACATGCATGTGGGATATGTGCACAACTCAGAGACACTGTCCATGTTATGGAATATAGATCACATATATGGGAAGCAGTGCACATCACTGGCTACCCACAATAGAAACCTGGATGAGTGGATAGGGAATACAATATCCACCCCTGGGGAACACTCCAGTGACTATACTGCTGAGCCACACCGGGGACTATTGTCATGTGGCCTGATGCCAAGATATTCTATTGGGCTAGCTTGTAGAGCCTTCAGACCCATTCACCTACTACACACCTATAAATCAATGAGTTCTGGAAAGTGTGTGTGTGTGTGTGTGTGTGTGTGTGTGTGTGTGTGTGTGTGTGTGTGTGTGTGTATAGTAATCCCAGTGTGTTTGGTTAATGAATATCCCCTGTGGCTGTGGTGATTAGCAATTGGAGGTATGTCCAAACCAGAACATGTACCATTCAGATGTTGTACATCAACATGTACCTATGTACAACCCTCATCCTATAATCTGTGAAACATATGCAATCACTGTGTTACAGACCGGGAATTACCATGCACATACAGTACCCTGCCTATGACATTGTGGATGTATCACCACACTGCCATACCCTGTAGCCTTGCTGCAGTGCCACATCCTGGCAACACAGATGCTTAGAACAGACATGGGATACAGCATGTAAGAACACAGTCACTCAGCACTTCACTTGTGGGGAGAGAGAGGGGTAAAGCTGGCAATGAATGTGTTGCCAAGACTGTGGCCAATATCTGTTGTCTCAGGATAGGTATAAGCTTTCTGCAGTAACTTGCAGCACTTGTGTTTAATCCTATGGAGGTTGTTGATGTAACTATTAAGGCTGTTGTGACAGTTGTCAGTGTCTACTGCATCTCTGCTGCCACAGATGCCCGTCGGGGACTCCATGAGGGATCCAAAAAAGAAGTTATGTCTTACCATAATGTTCCATCTGTGTTGTAGATCTTTGTTCATTCATTACAGATAGGACCTTGGTTCCATCCTCAGAACCGATATGGCTGTTTCCAAGCTCACGCAAGCCAAAAGCTCTCAGCTAAGAATCTACCCACAATGCCCCCCTCCTATTTACTCCAGATCCAGTTTGCCCATCCAAGATAAAAGATGTACTAATAGAAAAAATAGTAGGAGGCTCTTTCTGAGCAAATACCCTAACCAGAAGTTCCTAAAGTTCACCAGGAGTCCAGGCAGGGGAAGAAGGGTGGGAAGTAATGAATGAACAAAGATCTACAACACAGATGGAATGTTAGGTAAGACATAACTTCTTTATATAATGTTGTAAATCTTTGTTTATTCATTACAGATAGGACCGAGTCCCCAGCTACTTGAGTCCAGGGTGGCCCTAAGGAAGGATATTCCTGAGCACCATAGAACCCAAATTTGCTCATCCCCTGGAGGCCAAATCCAATTTGTAATCAGATATAAAGGTATGAGGTCTTGGACTAGTAGCTGCTGTGCATGTATCATCCACAGAGGCTCTGTAATGAAAAGTTACAGAAGTAGCCATAGATCTGGTAGAATGAGCCTTTATTCTGGAAGGTAAGGATAGCTTATTCTGTTGGTAGATAAAGGTAATGATGTTTCTAAGCCAAGAGGATAAAGTCACTTTGGAAACAGGTTTACCCAATCTGGGTGCTGCAAAGGCCACAAACAATTGGTCTGTCTTCCTGAAAGATTTAGTCCTGTCCAAATAACAACAAAGCTGTCAGTGCACATCAAGGGTGTGCAAAAGGTACTCCCCTCTGTTAGAATGCCTTGGGAAGAAAACCATCAGGTCACTAGATTGGTTAATGGAAAAGCCAGAAATGACCTCGGGCAAGAAAGAAGGGTCAGTACAAAAGGACACCCTATCTGTGGGGAAGATCAAGTAAGGACTCTTGACACTCAAGGCCTGCAGCTCAGATACTCTTCTCTCTGAGGTGAGTGCTACTAGAAGTATGGTTTTCCATGACAAAAATTTCAAATCACATGAATCAAAGGGCTTGAAGGGAGAACCTGTGAGAGACTGAAGCATCAGAGTCAAGTCCCAGGGTTCTAAGGGAGGCTTGACTGGAGGTTTAACATGTAATACTCCCTTCAAAAAGGTCTTGCATAGGCGGTGTGACATAATTGAAGAATTACCAAGACCATTATGAAAATTGGCGATAGCTGCTAAATGTACAGTGATCGTTGAAGCTGAGGCTCCTGCATGTAAAAGAGTAGTCAGGTATTGTAGGATCTTTTGAATAGGCATAGAGAAAGGGCCTATGTTCTGGACTTTGGCCCAAATAGAGAACCTAGTCCATTTACTAGAATAAACATTTCTAGTGGAAGGTTTGTGTGAGGGCAAAAGAATTTCACGAACAGGAGATGGGATGTCAGGCAGCCTGGCTGGCAATCATTGAAAGTGGAGGAACCAAACTGTGAGCTTGAGACTGTACAGGTTCAGATGAATCAGTCCCAGAGGATGAGATAACAGATCCTGGGAATGATCCAGGATCCACTGGCTGTGAATCAGATGAGGCCATAGAAATGGGAACCAGACTTGATGTGGCCAGTAGGGAGCAATGAGGATCACTTTGCTTTTCAACTTCTGAGCTTTCTGGAGAAATTTTGGAATGTGGGGAAATGGGGATAAGGCATACAGAAGACCCAGGGGCCAATCGTGCATTAGGGCATCCATTGGTGGTTCCCCCTGAGGGGGGATCAAGGCAAAGTAGCTTCTGCATTTGTAGCTTAGAGGGGAAGCAAACAGGTTGCAGCAAGGCTTGCCCCAATGTTGGAAGATCTGATCTGCTATTACAGGGTTGAGGGACCACTCATGAGGCATCAGGATGTTCCTGCTCAGATTGTCCGCAATAAGGTTGGAACTCCCTGGAATGTGCATTGCTATAAGAAAGTGATTGGACGCTATCGCCCAGTACCAAATCCTCAGGGCTACCCGACACAGGGGGTAAGATCTGGTTCCATCTTGCTTGTTGATATATCAGACGATTGACATGTTGTCTGACTGAATTGCTATGGTCCCCAAGGGTAGGGATGCACGGAACACTTGCAACACTAAGAGAACTGCCCTCAGTTCCAGGACATTTATGTGCAAGTTGGCCTTGATGGGAGTCAAGGTGCCTTGGACAGTCTTTCCCTGGAAATGTCCCCCCCAACAGTGAAGCATCTGTGGTTACCATGGCTGTGGGTTGGGGAAGACAGAATGGTTGAGACCAAAGATTTGTTTGTGGCTTCATCCACCATAGCATTTTTTCCTTGCAATGGTTTGTAAGGCGTATCATGTGGTTGAGTGGGTGGGTTAACAATGACCATTGTGCGGAAAGGAGCCACTGCAGGATTCTCATGTGCAGTCTCGCCAGTAGTACTAACATAATGGCAGCTGCCATGGAGGCCAAGAGTTGCAGTACAAAACGTGCTGGTACATATGTGTGAGGATGAAGGACTTGGATTTGGTGTCTTAGTTTCAAAAGCCTGTGAGTGGGGAGAGAATCTTGACAGGATGTTGTGTCGAAGACCGCTCCAATAAATTCCAGTGTCTTCATTTGGGACATCTGAGATTTGTCTTTGTTGATTGTAATCCCCAAGTGGAGAGAGAGACCTTGAGTGTAAGAGAGGCTGCGGACTAGGAGATCCGTGGTCGGAGCATGCAGTAGTCAGTTGTCTAGATAGAGAAACACCTGGAATCCTTGTAGTCAAAGATGAGCTACCACAACTGCCATACATTTGGTGAACACTCTGGGCGCTGTCAAGAGACCAAATGGCAGTGCCCTGAACTGGTAGTGATTGGCTCCCATCCGGAAGCAGAGAAACCTCCAGGAGCAGTGATCTATCTTTATGTGGTAGTACGCATCCTGGAGGTCTGTAGAGCACATCCAATTGTCCCTCCCTAGGAAGGGAAGAATGAACTGTACTGTGACCATCCGGAATTTTTGAAGTTTGATAAATTTGTTCAGTAGGCTGAGATCCAGGATTGGTCTCCAGTCCCCTGTCTTTTTTGGCACTAAAAAGAACCTTGAGTAAAACCTGGATCCTGTCTGGACTGGGGGGACTGGTTGGATGACTCTGCTTGTTGGATGATAGGCTGGTAGATGCAGAGAAAAATGACCCCATCTGCTTCCAGAGGAAAACAATCGGGCCACTGCTCAGGAGCGCTAGTAGGGTCTGCCAGAGAAATAATCCCTGGTGCCCTGGTTAAGCAGACCCCCTCTATCTTGAAAGGGGCATCTTCCATATGAATTGCCCCCTCTGCCCCAGGGGGATTGTTCACAAAGAGTGTCACGAATGGATCCTTGGTATTTCTTGAACCACATCTTTCCTCCCTTCTGGTTCCTGGAGTAGGACCTCTGGGGGTTGGAAAAGTGTATGCCCACAGCAGACAAGGTCTTTCTGTCTTTCTCACTACATGCAAGTGTGTCTCGTACCTTGGGTCCAAAAAGTGCAGATTCGTCGACAGGTGCATTGATGAAGGAAGACTTAAAGGGGTCTATGAAGTCACACAACTGCATCCAAGCATTACGTCTCATGACAACACCAGATGCGGCAACTTGAGCTGCCCCCTCAGTGATGTGAGATATCAAACACATTGAGGAGTTCAAGATGGATTCAAGGGTAGCTAGCTGTGAGACGACAGTGTCATACACCTCATCAGGCAGTACCCCCACCAAAGAGGAAGGCATTTTGGAAATTAGGTCTCTTTGGAGGCGAGTAAAGTGTGCCAGATAGTTCAGTGACCGAATGGCGAAGGTCGCTGAAGCATAGGTCCACTTCCCTAGTCTGTCCATGGTCCAGGACTCCCTGTTTGGAGGATGGACAGTGGAACTATCTTCTGCCAGTTCCCTCTTGGTGGCTGCCACCACAACCATAGAATCAACTGTCAACTGCTTGGACCAGTGGGGCTGGTCTTCAGGTGTAGATAAAATTTTGTCTGGCCTCCGAGGGGCAGGTTCTACATTGCCCAGGGCCTTCCAGGCATACTGCAAAATTAGTTTAACAAGGTTATCTGCTGGTGGAGTCACCCAGGAAGTAGATGGCTGGACACAGAAGGCCTGCAGGAACACCGATTCCTCAGAAAAAGATTTAGAGGACCTCCATTCCCAAAGCTGTTTGAGGATTTTGAGAATGTCTCTGAATGAAATGTCATCTGGGGGAGAACATGGGGACCCTTCACCCTCATCACAATCAGTGTCTTCTGTGATAGATTCCTCCGTGGAATCAAGGTGCTTCCTCTTGCACCGTTTCTTCCAGGGTGGCTCTCCAATGGGATATTCTGAGGAGCACTCCAGAGAAGGGGTTCCCTTCAAAGGAGGTTCTTGTGACTCCCATGCCCGGGGACCCAACATAGTGGGTTGGGAGAGGTGCACGCTAGGGGAGGTTTCTGATACTGATGTCAGTGGTGCTGACTGTGAGCCTTCGGAATAAAAGACCCTTTCCATCACCTGTACAGCAGGCCCACTCAATAAGGGATGGGGGCTCAGAATTGTGAGGGACAACCTTGGAACTGGGGTCACACTCCACCCCGAAGAGCCCACCTCCAGTTGAGAGGTTCTGAGAGAACTGGAAGCCATTGGAACCATGGACATAGATGGTGCCAGCAAGAAAATAGGCACCAGTCTAGGTACCAAGGTATGGACGGTCCAAGCACCGCTCCAAGAAAGCATTGTCTCCATCACAGCCGATGCAGCAAGGGTGGTCGGTACTGACAGGAGAAACACTGCTGTCATTGCCGAGACAGTATGTACCGAAGCAGACATCGGTACCGAGATCAGGGTGGATGCTGGAGGAGGATAAACAGGGAAAGATGTGATAAAAGATTCCAAGCCAGGAGAGAAGGAAGGTCTAGCTGGAATGGGCAATCCCCTAGCTGCCAGAAGCTGGTCCAGAACCCGCACTAGGTCTAGTTCAGAAAAACTCCTATTGAATCGAAAGGAGGCTGCTGAAGGGGAATCAGGTCCTTCTAGAAAGGGGCTTAACCGCTGCCCCAAAAAAGGGTCGTAAGTTGGAGAATATCTTGTCCTTGGCAGGTATTTGAGATTTAGAGCCGATGGAGCTGAAGAAACTGTCGGCACCATGGCCAGGGATGATGCCAAGGCATTTACAGTCATCGGAGCCCATGGAGCCCAAGAAACTGTCGGCACCATAGTCAGGGATGGTGCCGAGGCATGTACAGTCATCAGAGTTGATTTGGGAACCAAGAATGGCATCGAAGTCAGTGGTGCCATGGTTGGAACCAAAATAGGAGTGAATATCATGGTTGGCACCGAGGGAGAGGACACAAAGCCTGGTGCCGAAGAGGTCTGCACCAAGGGCGCTGGCAAAGCACAGAGCTGACTCAGTTCCATAACTGACGGAGATGTAGGAACTGAGTGACTCCGTTTTTCCTTTTGTTTTTTGGTCTTAGGAGGGGGTGAGAACTCCAACCTAGATAGAGCCTCTGAGAAAGGTGCCTTGAATAAACCTTTTAAAATGTTTACTCTTATGTTCTGCTAGTGTCTGATTACTAAAACTAGCACAAATGTCACAGTCAGCTTTAATATGATACACGCCCAAACAATAGACACAACGGACATGGGTATCTGAGTTAGGCATCTTACATCCACAGTTGTCACACTGTTTAAATCCCAACTTAGCTTTGTCTGGCATGGTAAGGTAACAATGCTATCCTATAGAAAAAATAAGGGAGAAAGTACCATGATGTTATTTTAAAGAATACCACTAGTAAAAAGGGAAGGCCTGTCAAAGACAGGAGAGAGGGACAGTACCAAAAAAGGTAAAAAATTAAATTACCAAAGAAAAGGGTAGGAAATAGGCTTAGGTTATAGGCGACAGTGAGAAAAGGCTAATTTGACTAAAATGTAGTAATTTTGAAGAAAAACTGTCATAAATTTAACAACTGTCTACTTAGCTTTGAGAGAGATGGCTAACATGTCTGACTAGGAACGTGGCAAATGAGATCTGGAGTAACTAGGAGAGGGGCATTGTGCGTAGGTTCTTAGCTGAGAGTTTTTGGCTTTTGTGAGCTGGGAAACAGCTGTTTCAGTTCCGAGGATGGAACTGAGGTCTTATCTGTAATGAATAAACAAAGATTTACAACATCAGATGTTGTGTTTGAGGCTAAGGGAGTTCAACAGTCATGGGACACCACCTTTCCCGGAAACAGTGTCCTCCTTCTGATGTACACTTCAGTAATGGCAGGGGACCATCACATTGTCACCCAGTGTTTGGAGGACAGTGTCTGGGTTCTCTTAGCTCTGCCTAGTACCATGCATTCATGTACGTGTTTGTACAGTGCCTATGTGTATGATTCCACAGTCATGCAGCTACATCCCATTGCCATGGGTTCAGTGAAGACATCCACCCCTGTTTTCATGGCTGCAAAGTCAGCTTTGGAGAGTTTCTGCCAGGTGGTTATCTTTGTAGGGGGTGTGGCTGACATGTTGAGTTCCATGTTGATCACAGCCTGTGTGAATCTCTCCATGCAGGGATTGATATCTGGGAATGAGCAATGGTCCCATATTTAAGTGGTCAACACAGGTCAAGGTTGTTGCATCCTCTACCATTGGTCAGTAAGAGCTGGTCTAAGGCAATGGAAATGATGAACCTCAGAAGTGTTGGGCCACTGTACTGGGAATTGGCTACATTCCACAGATGATGGAGGGGTAGTTGAAGACTCATGAACCATCAGAAATGACAGGGTGCAGGGTGTTGAGGAATGTGCACTGACAGTCTAGGGACATAGATGTGGACCCATAACAGGCTATGGTCTGGATAGCACCATTACTCCAAGGCAGTTGTACCAGAAGTATCTCCAATGCATGCTAGTCTGGAGGTGTTCCTATCCATAATGAATATGGAGACAACACCACCTGTTGAGGTGTGGTGTGGTCCATGATTGGGGTCTGACAGCTGTGGAATGCATCATAGGCTGATACTGCAGGTCTGCTGTCTGCTGCTGTGAATCGCCTCTACATTACAGCAGACATGTGTCCTCCACTCCAACAACTGCTATGAGTGACTGCATCGTGACAGTTTGATGTCCACTGTTGAGCAGCATGACCCTCAGATTGCATACATATGTAGCTGTTATGGTGGTAATAATATTAGGAACACTGCCTAATAAGGCACCATAGGGGAGGCAAGACATGTAGCCAGTACCTGGCAACCCAGCAGTGACAGATATATGACATCCTTGGCAAGTCATTGGGTTCTAGCAATCATGCCATCCCAGGCAGAGAGGTCCTGGATCCCCTGAGAATGACACATAATATGTAAGCCAGTGTTGCAGTCAACCATCTGTTGATAGTATGGCAGCATCATTCTGGGTGACAGTGGTACACTGCCCAGGGTTACTGCCACACCTGCCTCAACTGCATAATCAGAGAGTTCAACCATGTATCATGTCATGTAGTCCAGGGTGGTGTGTCCCAATTCATTCACACCCACATGGATATGGAGTGATACTCGTAGTTGCTGTGGAGTGACATGACTAGCTATGTCATGTGTTAGATGCTGGCATGTGATTGATATTTGGTTGTTACCTGCTCCATACTCAGCCTTGTCAGTGGGATGTGTGTACCTCAGTATTGAGTTACCCATGATGACTGTATTGTGCAAGTTGATTAGCCTTAGGGTCTTAGGTTGCGGGCACACTGTGTAGGTTAAATATGTGTCCCTTGGCATGTGCCATGTCACAGTGTCTGAGTGGGTGTCTGCCTTGCTGGTCTGTGCTGCTTGGGTAGATGTCCATTGAGTGCCTCTGGGAAGGTGGGTGTGTGGCTTTTCACTGTATGTCATGGCTGTCAAAGTGGGTGTCATGGTGAGCTACGTGTTCTACATAGTGTGGTGCAGGTGTTGATCTTATCCTCTTGACCTGGTAGCCCATTATTTGCTGGTGAGCAAATATGCCCACATTGGGTGATACATGGGTAACCGTCACAGATCTGAATGTTTGGAGTTTAGAGGGGAGGGTTGTCTGTGTACATGCGGCAGTTACAACAGTGCCCCACAATGGACATGTGCACCAGGCCAATGGGTGAAAGCACAGATAACCACCCTTCACACATGCCAGGAGGGCTGGACATAACTAGTAATTACTGGGGCAACATCTGTGATGAATGAGTACTACTGACAGCTAACAGATGTGCCACACTTCATGATACAATAACCTGGTGAAGTGCCAAACCATAATGTTAGTTGAAGTGTAAGACAGAAAGAAGTAGCATGATGTATGGGTGGAACAGAAGGCAGACTATCTGCCACCTCTAATACTTTACCACAGCTGTGCATTTATCAGCAGCTTTGGCCATGTGAAAACTCAGTAAGCTCTGTAGTGCTTGCAGTAACTGTGTAACACTATAGTAAACATACCTAGATAGGCAGGAGTTGTAATCCTAATACTGGCATATATATGTGTGTGTGAATCATGTACTATCTGGCTCATACCATTTTGATCGGTGTACTACCCTTTACACTTCCCTTCACTCCAATTTAGTAGACCTGTTGATGTCATCCACCTCAGAAGTATATTTGGTTGAGTTGGAAATGTATAAGCTCTGTAGCACATCTCATAGCTATGTAGCACTAAAGAAATAATACCTAGCTAGACAGGAGTTGTAATCCCAGTACTGGCAAGTATGTGTGCATGAATCATGTGCTATCTGGCTCATACCATTTTGACCTGTGTACTTCCCTTTACACTTCCCTTCACTTCAATTGAGTAGACCTGTTGATGTCATCCACTTCAGAGGTACCTTTGGAAGAGGTGGAAGTGTATAACCTCTGTGGCGTGTCTGATAACTGCATAGTATTATAGTAAGAATTCCTAAATAGGCAGTAGTTCTAATCCTAATGCTGGCAACTGTTTGTGTGTGTGTGAGGATCATATCATGTGTGGTTTATACCATTCTGATGTGTATATCATACACGGCTGATGACCACCTCCTGCTGCCATTACTTTACACAGTGTGGTGACAGCATCTGCCTCACATGCAGCAGGTTAAACAATTGTACAGTCTTCTATACAGATGTGTCTGGAATAGCCATATGTTTGAATCCTATAAGTGGTCAGAAGTGATCTGTGTGCCTTAACAATGCCCATGTTTGTGATATTATAGCCAAATAGGCCACAGTGAGTGTACTGACACATATGTCAGCATGAGGTATCATACCTGACTGAAACATCATGCTGATAGGATGTCTGCTGCCCTCACAGGTGGCCTGCCTTGTAGTTGCAATACATGGGTACAGGTGCTTGGTTTTACAAGTGAACTGTACCAGTTATGGGTCACATTAAAGGCTGGAAGAGGTGTGGACTGTCATATTGTGGTCCTAATTAGTATGTAAAAGGAACACCTTGCATCTTAAGAGGGGTGGGTACACAATTTATATCCACTGTATACCAGTGATGTATCATGCATGACTTTACCTTAGGATGTTTGTCCAGACACTTTGGTGGCCTCTGTCCAGACATCTTGGCACTGACAAGTTGTGAGATATGCTACAGGAATGTTGAATCCACATCAGATAGGCCCCAGTGGTGACCACTGTGATGCAATACAGTTAATCCCAGCATAAGTGAACATGCACAACAAGCAATATAGCAATTACATAAAGCAATTACATAAAGCAATATAGTTATTACTGATGGTTGTGTGCATGGTAAATTGCATGCACTTCACATGCCTAGGGTATTGCCATGCAACAATAGAACATTCTAATACCCAACAGCTACAGGCTGCTATCTAATATGCAGACCAGAGGGTCCTAGGTAGTTGTGAGAGGAGGTAATTGTCAGCAGATGCACATGTGGCCTTGGTATAGGATGGATGCAACATGTCTGCACATCTACAGTACAAACTGTAATAATACACAATGTCCTGTTCTCACCATAGATGTGCACCTCAGTGCATTAGAAAACCCCATCCACAACTGCAATCGGACCTGACATATGCATGTAGATACAATGCAGATATATGTATGTCTGATACATTAGTGTACTAATCCCCACTGGGCCCTTACCTGCACGCTCCTCATCCAGTGTGTGTGTGCAACCCGCCTCCACAATGCTTCCCTCAGCATCATGGCTTGTGCGTTTGGCATGTGGCCCAAGTGTGGTGAGGCCCCTACCTGTGTCTAGCCGGTCCCTTGCTACAGCAGCAGCCCATTGATTGGCATGACATTTGAGGTTAGCAGCCAAATGCTGCACATGCACTTAAGTTCTGCTGTGCAGTCCGGCATCATTACTGTTCAACATGGCAGTCCTCTCCCGCACATCTTCTGCTCTCCATCCACATGATAGGGCATAATGTCCAATCACATATTGGGTGATGATGTCTATTTCCCCAACAGAGAATGCTGGTAGGTGAGAAATCTGCATGTTACCTGGAAGACATAAGCAGAAAAAGGTCACAGGACCTCATACAGTTGTCAGAATGCACAGCAACAGTGGATATTACTTGCAAATAATCCTGACTACCCCAGAAACCTCCAAGCTATCATGGTTAAAGCAGCTTGCATTACACAGCTGTCCCTGGGCTATCTTATTCCCCCCAGTGTTGGAAACTTGATTGCATAATCCTCTATCCTCCATTCATTTCTGTGTAGGGGGTTGACAGTGGTCATCTTCCACGTGGATGTTGTGTGTATGGTGGCAAGTTTGTGTTTGACTGTGGCATGTGATGGAGATGTCATAGTCAGCCTTGCAGGACATCATTTGTGAAACTACCTGCTTGCTTAGATATTGGTGGATTTGCTTCAAAGTTTCTGCCTGCACCTATGTGTCCCTTTGCAACCAATGTAGCAACCTATTATGTGGTTTGTGTATTACTGCTGTCCAACAAAGGGGATTACTCTACCTTGGCGGAGGCTGGATATACAGGTCAGGTACTGCTGTGTCCATATAGCTACAGTGGATATAAAGGCTACACACCCCTGATACACTACCTGGCATTTGTGCGATTGGAACATGACACCACAATAATTCATTTTATATAAATTCCCACCTGCAATGTGACCTATAGTCTGTACAATACAATTGAAAACATAACCATCTTGTCTGTGAAAACATATGAAAATAATACTCAGTACAATAAGCCAGTTGAATGAGTGTGCACATCCTTAAACTTGTGTATGCATCTCTTGAGATGGTTACAATATTCATCCATCTTGGTCTGGACTCAAACATCACAGCACATCTTTACTTGGCAATACTTGCTCACCTTCCTAGAAACACCTTTGATTGTATTGCAATGAAACTGGACAGGTTAGGGGTCACATTCAAGATGAGAAACATTATGAAATGATCTACTGTGGTCTGATTTTCATACAGCACACAAACTTTGCATTCCAACAGGGGTGTGTGCACTTGTGATATCCACTGTATACAGGTGTTGATATAGCTCGTAGTGGTAGGCATGGACAGAGGCTCATAACACAGGTGGACACTTCTCAAATTCATACCAGATAATCATGCCTACTCACGTACCTACATCAATGTCAGGGCAATGCGACCACCATTAGCTGTACACATATATGTCTGTTGTATGCACTGACACTGACATAACACACATGTGCAACATTTACAACCTATTTACCTGACATTGAAACCCATGTGATTAGTTTTGTGCCTTCCAGCTGAACATATGCATACATACAAGTGCTCAGGGGATACCTGGTATACATTTCTATTGAATTAAGTATGGCACACCGTATTTACAGTCTTGCTGCTCAATCATACTTCTCAACCTCTTACATCAGTACATCTGGACAATGGTACACATAAATGGGTGTCAAAAGGGACATCAGTATTGATACTGTATTAATATAGCTGCACCATACATTAGTACGTTGATTGCACAGTAGGATTTGACATCACTATGATAACCTGGAAGATGTCCAACAGTCATGAGTAGACTAGTATGTTACAATGCCATTGCTCACAGAACTGCCAATGGTTTGGGTGACATAACATAGGTATATGTGTATGTGACTACAGATATCAGTCACAAACGTGCTTATTGTCCAGCAGAACACTGTAAAGTTGAATGTTATTAAGTCTATATATCACATGCAGTTGAACATACATGTCTACAACTGTACTCTACTATGCACATGCCCTCTACAGATGTCTTAGCTTTACAAGGCAAACATGTGTCATACTCATAATCACAGGTAACATGGATATGGAAAATCTCCCATTAACTGGCCTAGCAGTGGCACAGTCACAACTGTTTGACAGACACCCCTGCAGTTGTCATATATGAGCTGTCCTTTCACAGGGTCAGGCTCATGAGCTGTGTTCCCACCTCACAACCTTTCAGAGCATCACATCTGGACAATGCCTAAAATGATGGGAGGATGAATAGGGACAGACTTTAAATATACCTGCTACAAACATAGGAAGTTCATAGAATGATACAGTTAGCATTACAGTAAATATACTTTAGGATATGGAGTCTCAAACTCAAGTGTTTGTCATTACCTGATGACTTCAATCCTCAGCTATTTGCCAGTAAAGTACAGATCTCAGGAGGAACAGACAAAAAATACATGATGGTAAAACGGACACATTCTGTCAGGATCTGTACAGTAGAGAGATATGTCTGTGATATATCCAACTGCAGAGAAGGCCAGATGCTATGGCCATAGAAGCTGTTTAGCAGGACATTAGTACAGCATGTCTTGTTGGGACATATATCCCTCCAAACCACATCTCCCATTATTACAGACCAAGTACTAGATTCAATTACTTGCTTACATGTTCAACTTACCTTTTTTCTTTCTTCTCTTTTCCACTTTATGTCTTATTTGATATTTCTCTCTTTCTCCCTGTGCACTACAGGGATAGAGCTCATTTGAATAGGTGGCAGCATAGCTTTTGTAGGTGATGGCCTGTGCACCTATTGGGCTTCCCCACTTGATAATCGCATGCACAGCAGCTGTGTAGTTCTTCCAATAGCCAATGTCATGGCAACACACTACTATAAATTAGTACACCATGTGGGTGTTGGCCCTTTCCCTTACTTGTGAGGAAGGCATCCTGGAGTTCATAGGTTCATAGGTTCATAGGTTGGTACTAGGCTATAAGCTCTAGGGCCTATACACACCTAGCCATGCAATTCCCTGGCTATTTCTTCCCAGAATATTTACTTCCCTGGTCCCCTGTCTAGCAGGATGACTGATGTGATCCCCGGGGTGAATTTCCTATCTCCCATCCAATCATCAAGGTTCCTTTTGAAGAGGGCCAAAGAGGCGCTCTGCTTGAGATGTATGGGAAGTCGATTCCAGAGTGTGGGGAGTCTCTGGGTCAGAAACCTATCCCTCCAGCATGTTTTGTTCATTGTGATGACCAGGCTTAGATCCCTGGAGCATGTGGCTCTGAGGGATTGGGATTTCTGTAAGTGTAGCATGTCCAACAGCTCTGGGTTTGACATGGCCTTATATGTTATGCAGAGATTGCCACTGAGTAGTCAATATGCGACAGAGTATAGCTGGAGGTTTTTAGATGGTCAGCATAGAGATCTGCTTTAGGCCTGTGATTCTTTTAGTTAGGTATTTCTGCGGCCTTGCCAACTGTTGCAGATGTCTTGTGAGGTACATACCAAATAGGGCATTATACTCTATAATGGGTCTAATGAGGAATGAGTACAGTGGGGCAATGACTTATTTTTTTCTGGATGAAAAGCCCTTGGTGATGAGGTGTGCCACATAGAAGGATTTCCTGACTCTTGTGGTGATGTGGTTACCAAAGGTGAGACAACTGTCCACCTGTGTCCATAAGTCCCTTATCACACTTTTGGTGTTTAGTGTACTGCCACTTTTGTGGTAATTCATAGGGACTAATGCCCAGCTTAGTAAGTTTATCTGTGATTCCAGAGTGGGGGATGGTGTCGAAGGCCTTGGCAAGGTCTAGACAGGCTGTGTTGACCACCTTACCCTCTTCCACGGCTCTAGAGTCTGATTCAAATTGTGTGGGCTAATACCTCTTACAACAAGACTTATGGAGACAAGCCAAATAAATGGTGGGGAAGGTTCAGGACGTAGGAGCAGAATGTGAGTATTGCTGTTATATGTTTAGAATACTGCTAGTTTAACAGGGTTTGTCTGCACATGCAACTTCTTCATGGGTTTCAGTCTGACAAAGTTCTGTCTCTGCATTGCTCTCAACTGTAGGGCCATCCACATAATGGCCAGAGGTTAGCCTGTTATGTATGGGCTGTTCCCGAGACAGGTGTTGTCCTTGGCAAATCAGTAGCATACTCTGGTGATTGCATTATGTAGATGGTAACATCTTTTTTTTCTGACTTTATATCCCTCAGACAAGATATGTTACAACAAACCCTGTAACACCAGCAACTTTCTCAGTATATAACAGCAACATTTCATGCATAGCTGTGCATTTGGGCTTCTGTCCACCAATTATGTGAGGCTTTGTCCAGATAGACAGTAGTAGGTGGATAGGTATACTGGTCTATCATTATTTAATGCTGTAATTCCTGCTGAGGAGAATGGCTGGGAAACATGTTGAAGTATGCACATTCAAGAGGTAGGTGTATAGGGAATGCTCTTAGATAGCCATGTAACATATTTTATGTGGGGAACAGTAATACATGTTTTAAAACTAGGCTGTTAGAACATGTCAGACATATTACTGATAAGAAATATGTCAGTTCTATAGCTGTGCATTTGAATAAATCACACCATGGGGACAGTAGTGGATCTCAAGGTACTGTTTCTGAAAATATCTGTTCCTCAGTGTGATGAAACATACATAAAAAGACAATTGTTATGTACAGACTTCAATGTATTAATATTAACTGATACTTTGTCCCATGGGGGTTAAATGATGAGTGTAATTGGAGGCTGTGTATTCAATTATGCAATTAGGTGTTAATTTCTTCTTGGGATTAAGCATGCATTTCTGGTGATGTTTACTCCTTGAAGGCTTTGGCCAAGACATCAGAGTATAATACATGTGTGAATTACTGGCTGGTTGTATATTTCTTTGCTATGTTCAGACATTTTATTTATTTTGCTAAGGGGTTGTTGTATGCCTGCCCATTGTGTATGGCCTATCATGATTTTGTAGCAGTGTACTGTTCACTCATTTATTTGGACTGGGGGGACAGATGTGAGTGTCATGACTGCTTTTGTATCCAACTGTGCATGCTGCCCCAGTTGTCAGTGGTCTATCAGCAGCATATGCTTGTATGGGCATTTTGGGACATACACACACACACACACACACACACACACACACACACACACATATATATATATATATATATATATATATATATATATATATATATATGCATGCCTCAGTATTTTTTAATATATCTGTATATTGTCGTACACATATATGTATCTCCCTACATATGTTTCTATTCATATATATATATATATATATATATATATATATATATATATATATATGTGTGAATATATATATTCATATAAAATGGCAGGCACCATTTGTAAAACTACAATCCACTCTGCTACAGGCCCCATAAAGGCTCAGTGTCTCTCCAACCTAACACCACTCTTAAGTATTCAACTGCGGTACCACCTTTAACATTCTTATAAGAAAAGCGCAGTCTGGGTCTGAACTGTCTTCAAACAGCTACAGTTAACTTTGAACCTAACACCACTCTTAAGTATTCAACTGGAGTACCACCTTTAACATTCTTATAAGAAAAGCGCAGTCCGGGTCTGAACTGTCTGCAAACAGCTACAGTTAACTTTGAACCTAATGAACCAAACAAAGGTGCAATAGTGCTTGTAAAAAACTGTAAAACCCAAAAGAAGCACTATTCGTTGCGAGTCCAATACCTTCTTTATTGTAACACCAAATAAATTAAGCGCTTTCGTCAGTTGAAACTTGACTTCATTAGAATTAAATACAAAAGATAAAACCCTGCTTTAATATATGGACTACTAGTCAGTGATTGGTCCAGTAATTTAAACAATTAACAAGTCCATTAACTTAATTGAGATTTAAAATACCAAAGGTTAATTTATCACATCTAATAAAATTTCTGCAAAATTCTTATTGTTCTAAAAACATTGTAGCAGTACAATATGTAATGGTAAAAAGCACAAATATCACAAGTAAATAAATATGTATTATTTGTATACAAATATCAACTATTTCTCATTTTACTTAAACTTGTTCTGCCCTTTCCTTTAAAATTGGTGCCAAATTCAAACATTCATTTAAGCCAGGGGAAACATTTGCTGCAAGCCTAAGCTGCCATATCAATTCCTTTTTCAATAATAGATTTTGCCAGTCTCCACCTCTGGCTTCCAAATGAACTAAATCTAAAATAGCAAAATGAAAACCTGTATAATCATTACATGTCATACTATGTTTATACAAAGCATTTGTAGCTTTTTTATTTTTTTATGTCATACAGATGCTCAGAATTCTTGTCTTGAGAAGCCTCTCAGTCTTCCCAATGTAGAAAGAACTACAGGTGTCACACATAGCAATATAAACTAACTTGCTAGAAAAACAGTTGCTTCTCCTAGGGTAAACTGTATTATTGTTCTGGTTTTTCAAACATATTTTAGTATCCTGTAAGATGTAAGAACAATATTTACATCTCCCCCAACACCTAGTACCGTTGTTAATGACTTCATCTGTTACAAGACATTTTGGTCCACTTTCTAGAATCTTTTTCAAATTAAATCCAATTTTTGTAGTAGACACTGTTTTTTCACCCAAAACTTGATATTTGTCATGGTCAACTTTAAATATGCTCCAGTTCTTATGCAAAACATCTTTAACTTGTTGATATAGGGGACTGTATTGTAAAATACAAGTATGCTCAAAATTGGTTTCATTAAGTTTTATCAGTCTTACCAGAAGTTTCATTTTTTTCTAGTCCCTTACCTAATAATGGGGTATATCTCTTACCCCATTCAACGTACACTTCATAAAGAGTTTTTTTCCACCAGACCAATAGGGTAACCCTGATCCAAAAACATGTTTTTTTTAGATATTCAAATTCAGGTCGAAGATCTTCCACAGAAGATGTCATTCTAGCTACCCTAATTGCTTGACCCTTAATTATACTTTTCTTCTGACTGAAAGGATGATGACTGTTAAAATGTAGATAATTATTACAAAAAGTTTTCTTACGGTATATTTTTGATTTAAATTTGTCCTTATCTTTAATAATGAGTGTATCAAGATAACTAATTTCATTAGCATCAAACTGAAAAGTGAACTTCAAAAAACTGGTAGTACTGTTGAGATATTGGATGAATAAAGGAATAGTCTCAACTGTTCCCTTCCAAAAAATAAAAATATCATCCAAAAATCTACAGTAGTAATTAATGTAATCAAAATATTCACTTCCAAACACATATTCTCTCTCCCATCCTAGTAAAACAATGTTTGCATAAGTTGGGGCACAAGCAGGACCCATTGCCACACCTCTAACCTGCTGGAAATATTCTCCCTCAAAAAACAGGTAGTTGTGGTCTAATATAAGTTCCATCATTTCACAAGTTAACTTGATTTCATCACCATTCATAGTAGACAGATTATATAAAGTCTCCTCAAAATAAGCTAACCCTTCTTCACAGGTTATAGGTTCATAGGTTCATACTAGGCTATCTGCCCTAGGGCATTTATAAGCCTAGCCAGAATGTGTTTGGCTTTCACCACCCATTTTAAATTTATTTTGCTATGCCCTTTTTCGAGGTTAGTATACTATGCCTCTATCTAACAGTGACACAGAAGTGATACCCGAGGTAAACCTACGATCTCCCATCCACTCATCAAGATTCCTCTTGA
This sequence comes from Protopterus annectens, assembly GCF_019279795.1. Classification (NCBI taxonomy): domain Eukaryota; kingdom Metazoa; phylum Chordata; order Ceratodontiformes; family Protopteridae; genus Protopterus; species Protopterus annectens. The sequence goes on from NC_056745.1 coordinate 897,591,090, forward strand.
AGAGAGTCAATGAGGGACTCTGCCTAACCTGGACTGGGATTTTATTCCAGAGTGAAGGGAGCCTCTGGGTTATGAATCTGTCCCTCCAGCATGTCCTATTTATTTCAGTGCTGAGGTTCAAGTCTCTCGAGCGAGCTCGATGGGATTTGGATTTTCTGAGGTGCAGCATGTCCATTAATTCCGGGTTGGACATGGCTTTATACGCCAGGCACAGATCTCCTCTGAGCAGGCGGTATGCCACTGAGTAGAGCTGGAGTTTCTTTAACCGGCAGCATATGGCATCTGTTTGAGCCCTTTGATCCTCTTGGTGAGGTACTTTTGGGGTCTTTCCAGTTGCTGCAGGTGTCTGGTAAGGTACATCCCAAAAGGGCATTGTACTCAATTATGGGCCTGATGAGGGATGAGTAAAGAGGCACGATGACCTCCCCTGATCTAGATGTGAATCCCTTCATGATTAGGTGGGCTATATAAAATGTTTTTCTAACCACTTTGGCCACGTGGTTGTCAAATGAGAGATTGCTATCAACTTGGGTCCCCAGGTCCCTAATTACTTCTTCTGTACTTAATGGATTTCCACCTATGTGGTAATTTGTGGGCACTTTGTTTTGCCAAAGGGGATGAGTATACACTTTTGGCATTTAGCTTGAGGCCATGGCTCTGGCACCAGTTGTCTGTTTCTATGAGGCCTTTTTGGAGGATGCTTGTGTCGGCTGGAGAGTCGATTATGGCACCCAGTTGGCAGTCATCTGCGAACTTGGTCAGCCACAGTCCTTCCGTGTTGGCCTGTACCTCTGAGAAATATATACCGAACAAGAGAGGTCCCAGGACTGAGCCTTGTGGGACACCACTTGTAACTGGTTTGGAGTCTGACATGGCTCCAGCAATTCTAACCATGTGGGTTCTGTCCTTGAGCCAGTTTGCAATCCATCTAGTGACATAGGGGTTTATATTTAAGCTGGTGAGCTTATCTATAATGCCCGAGTGGGGTATTGTATTGAAGGCTTTTGTGAGGTCCAGGTAGGCTGTGTGGACCACCTTCCCCTCGTCAATGGCCTTGGTGACTGTTTCAAAGAAATCAACCAGGTTTAAGAGGCAGGATCTGCCCTTAACAAAGCCGAACTGGGTAGGATCCAGTGTTTGTAGGTCCCCAATATCTTTATTTATGAGGTCCATGATGATCCTTTCCATAGCTTTGCAGACCAAGCTAGTCAGGCTTATGGGGCGATAGTTTCCAGGATCCGTTGAGGCACCACCTTTATGGAGAGGGACCACTGCTGCTGTACGCCACTCTTTGGGCACATATCCTGTAGTAAGGCTGAGATTGAACAGTAGTTTTATGTTTGGGTTTAGCTCTTCTTTGAGTTCATGTAGGACGCAGCCCGGGACACCATCTGGTCCCATTGATGCTGTGCTTTTTGCTTTGGAGAGGGCGGCCCTTACCTGAGCATCCGAGATGTCAGGGGCAGCACTCTGCTGGGATAGATATTTGCCCTTTGGTGGGAGGGGAGAAGTTTGCTGAACCTGTCAGCTAGGATGTTGGCAATGTCTGTGGGTTCGTGTATTTTTGTCATTTTGGACTAATTCTGAGCATATCTGGGAATTACCACCCAGGTTCCTAACATAACTAAAGAAAGCCTTGTGATTATCCTTAGTGTCCTGTGCAATTTTTCTCTCAAGCTGGCCTTAGACAATTTTATGTGCCCGTAGTTTTTGCTAATACTGATCAGTGATGCCTTCCCTTTTTGAGATTTTGCTTTATCATTTAGTAGCTTCCTCCTTCTATTGTATAGTTTGTTTATGGCTGGGGTGCACCAGACAGGACGTCTGCCTTTGGAGGATTGGGTCTTGGTTTTATTTGGGATCGCATGATCCATGCATTCCTGAAGGTGTTCATAGAATGCGTTTATAAAGGATTCTGCGGTCTGGGCTGTATTTTCCACAGGCCCGGGGGCTTTGAAGGATTCCACCTCAGTTTTGAGGAGTGTAAAATTTGCTTTAGAGAAGTTTTTCACTGTGGTTTTCTGGGCAGGGGGTGGGGTCGGGATGTGAATATCCAGTGAGATTAGTTTATGGTCTGATCTTACCAGTGAGGGATACACTTCTGGTCTGGAGCATAGAGTCCCCATGTTGGTTATGATCAGGTCCAGTATATTTTCCCCTCTTGTGGGAGTGGTAATAAGTTGTTCCATAGCATTTGAGTTTATAAATTCTAGGAACCTTTGGGCTAGGGTGTTGGAGCTAGAGTAATGCTCCCAGTCTATGTTTGGGTAGTTGAAGTCGCCCAATATAATGGTGTTTGGAGAGACCTTCATATTTTCCAGTGTTCTTAGGAAGGCCGAGTGGGGTTCCTGGTTTTGGGAGGGTGGTCTGTAGCAGGCTATAAACTGGAAGGCAGTTTTACCCACTGTTAGTTGCACATGGATAGTCTCTGATGCTTCGTGCTTTGCCACCAACCTGGAGGTGTGGGTATCTTTGATGAATATCGATACTCCCTCCTTTTGTGGTTCGGTCCAAGTTTTGGGGCGAAAAGCATGGTATGAGGTATAACCTGGTAGTGCTGGGGTGCTCTCGGGAGCCCTGAACCAGGTTTCTGTTACTGCACAGATATCGATGTTCTCCATGCTAAGGAGAGTTTCGAGTGCATGCATCTTGAGGTTTAGACTTCTGGCGTTGAGTAGCATTACTCTTAGTTTCTTATCCCTTGTGATACCTATGGAGGTGGGTTTGTTTTTTGAGCCTTGCCTAAAAAAGGCACTATGGGGGTAGCAAGAGCCTTTGCCAATATCCGAAAGCCCAGGGGTGACAGGTGCAAGCCTTCCCTAGCGAAGCATCGTGGCTTGTCGAGCATATCATCCCAAGCTGACAGGCATTGGATCCCCTTTGAATGACACCAGTACTTAAGCCAATTGTTGAAATTGATCATCTTGTCTTCATATTGTGGCATCATTCTTGGTGAGGGTAAGATGCTACTCAAGGTCAGGGTCATACCGGCCTGGGCTACATGCTCAGAGAGCTCCTTTATGTCTCTTTTCATGTAGTCCAGGGAGGTACGTCTCAGGTCATTCACACCAGCATGGACAATGACTGAGTCATATTTGTACTTGCCTTGGAGGGACCTGAGTGCTTGTGTTATGTGGCGGATCCTAGCACCCGACAGGCTGCTCACCGTGACCCTCTCCTTGTTCAGCCTGGTGAGCGGGACGTCAGTGTGCCTGACGATAGAGTCACCTATTACAAGTGTATCAGGTGTGTTGTTTAGTCTTAATGGCTGTGACTGTTTGGCACACTGGCTTTGTGAGATATGTGTTGCACGTGTTTTGTTTTGGGGTAGCGGCTGCTTGGGTGTCTGCTTTGGAGGTCTCTGCTGCTTCGGCAGATCTTTATTTAGAACCTCCGAGTATGTTTTTGTGTGATTATGTGTTTGGTTTGCTGTCGTGGTAGGTCTATGTGAGACTGGAATTGTAGTGAGTATGGTTTCCTTCTCCTCCTGACTGGTTATGCCAGTACTGAGTTGAGAGAGCTTAGCCTCCAGATTGGCTATATGGTTGCATCTCTCACATGTGTTGGAATTTGTTGGGAGGAGGAGAGGGTTGTCTGTGTACATGAGGCAGTTGTAACATTGCCTCAAGATTCCCAGATTCCCAGTTGTAACATTGCCTCAAGATTCCCATATTTTTGTTTAGGAATACAAGAGAACAAATCCATTACATCAATGGTTACAAAATAACCTTCAGCATTCCATATATGACTTTTTAGTTGACCCAAAAAGTCCCAAGAGTCCTTGACTAAATGTGGACACCTTTCTACAACATGTTTGATCTTCTTGTCCACATACACAGATAAATTATGGGTTTTAGACCCAGTTGCCACCACTATAGGTCTGAAAGGTGGATGTTCTAAGCACTTATGTACTTTAGGTATACCAAATATGCCAGGGATTTTAGGATGTTTGTTAGTTAAAAAATCATAAACTACCCCTGTAATTCTTTGTTCCATCAAATATTCATACAGAAAACTATCAATTCTCTGATATGCTATATGTATTTGGTTTTTTGAATATATGGAGTAGTTATTAACATTGATTAGAATTCCCTGCATAATATTGGTATAATCAGTACTGTTAAATAAAACAATACCACCCCCTTTGTCCGGTGCCATTATGCGTATGCTTTTGTCATTTCTTAAATTTTGCAACAGGATTCTTTCTGTGTTACTAAGGTTATAAAAAATTCTCTTGTGTTTACCCCAAATTTTGTATATATCATCCTTAACTACCTTCTCAAACATATTAATTAATGGGTCTAAAGGGGATTAAACATACTTCTTTTTTTACACACTTCTTTAGGAAAGTCTGTGTCCATTTTCATAACCTTAGAATGAAATAGTTGTAAATGCAATTTTCTCATGTAAAGTTGGATATCAACTAAGGTGTCAGCAATGTCTGGAATTTTAATAGGTACAAATTTAAAACCTTTAGAAAAAAGGGAGAAATATTCTGGCAAGATTTCTCTATCAGTATAATTATAAATATTGAAACCATTCAAAACATTTTGTATTGACTTGTTACTAGAATTCTCAATTAGAATTGAAGTCACTACCACCTTGGGGCCTCCATGTGTTTCTGGAATACCTTGTTGTAAGTCGCTTGTTTGCGATTCGCTATTCTTTTGGAGCGTCGTGGTAAAGGAAAATCCTGTTATTCAAAAGGTAGTTGTTCTTCCCTTTCAAAACATTCTTCTTCCTCCCCAGTAATTTCTAAATCGATAGGGCCTAAAATGTTATTTACTGACCTAAAGGGAGATTGAACATCAATATTCCCTTGGTTATAAACAAAAAGTTTATCAGTAGGATATGTATTGCCACTTTGATACTGTTTTAAATCTCGGTCCAATTTTTTTGCTTTCTTATTAAATGTCCCATCACATTTTCTGTCTAGCCTGTTTAAAATCTTATAATATAAACCTTGATTTTGTTCAAACAATAGGTCAGTTACTATCATTTGGTTTAAATTTTCTACTTCCCTTTGTAAATCAACTTCCATTTTCTCATAAAATGAAACAGTTTTCATAATCAATTCAAGCCCCCATTTATCAAACATAGTTGTTAACTCACAAACATTTTCTTTGTTATAATAAACACCAAAAGGAAACTTAAAAATTATCAACCCCTGTGGTACCACTTTCTTCTTTAAACATTCATTCAAATAACAAATTTCTATTTGACAAAGCTTGTATTTTAACAATCTTTTCTCAAAAACAAAAATCATGTCTTTCAATGATTTAAAATAATTAAAAGTCTGTTTTTTTCTTTTTGGATGGATTGAATCAACACAAGTTGACCTGGAAAAAGAATAATGTTTTTTGATAATGTCCCCATAGTTGAATTGTTTTGAAGTACCAATTTGTGTATTTAAGTCGCAGTTCCTAACACCAGTGAAAGGCAGTTCACAATTTCTCGCTTTGCCCCCATTATTGTTAATATTGGATTTAGTTCCGTTTGTCTGGCAACAACAACAAACATTAATACATTGATTATTGGATGGTTTAGTACCTATTTTAATAGTAGAATTGCCAAGGCATCTATTAGATAAATCACCCTCTCCGTTTTCGTCCTCACATTCAATGGCAGCTTCTAAATGAGAAATAGTTGATATTTGCATACAAATAATACATATTTATTTACTTGTGATATTTGTGCTTTTTACCATTACATATTGTACTGCTACAATGTTTGTAGAACATTAAGAATTTTGAAGAAATTTTATTAGATGTGATAAATTAACCTTTGGTATTTTAAATCTCAATTAAGTTAATGGACTTGTTAATTGTTTAAATTACTGGACCAATCACTGACTAGTAGTCCATATATTAAAGCAGGGTTTTATCTTTTGTATTTAATTCTGATGAAGTCAAGTTTCAACTGACGAAAGCGCTTAATTTATTTGGTGTTACAATAAAGAAGGTATTGGACTCGCAAGTAATAGTGCTTCTTTTGGGTTTTAAAGTTTTTTACGAGCACTATTGCACCTTTGTTTGGTTCATGAGTTTGTTTTTTGAAGGTGCTGGTTGTCATGGAGTCCGATCGTTCTATTCAGCTTTCCCCTATTTTGGACTCTGGGGAACATGCTGAAATTTTGGCAGTTAAAAGGGATGTTGCTGAGTTGAAAGGGGAACTCACTCGGCTTATTGAGCTTCTTTCACAACCCTCCGTTGTGAATTCTCGACTCTTGCCATGCTCTGTATCCCCTAAGAAGGACCGATGGATTTCATCGATTCCTAATGGTGCTAGCAGCCCTGAGATTTCAGCGTTCCACCTTAAGCAGGGTAGGCAACAAGTCGCGGTTGCATAGATTCACTGTGCTGGCCGAAATTGTGTCATTCCGGCTGAAAAACTTCCTGTCGAGCAAGGGAGCAATTCTGTTGGTTCATTCCACAGGGCTAACGGATGCTCAAACTGTGTGGTTCATTTAGAAGCTGCCATTGAATGTGAGGATAAAAACGGAGAGGGTGATTCATCTAATGGATGCCTTGGCAATTCTACTATTAAAACAGGTACTAAACCATCCAATAATCAATGTATTAATGTTTGTTGTTGTTGCAAGACAAACGGAACTAAATCCAATATTAACAATAATGGGGGCAAAGCGAGAAATTGTGAACTGCCTTTCACTGGTGTTAGGAACTGCAACTTAAATACACAAATTGGTACTTCAAAACAATTCAACTATGGGGACATTATCAAAAAACATTATTCTTTTTCCAGGTCAACTTGTGTTGATTCAAACCATCCAAAAAGAAAAAAACAGACTTTTAATTATTTTAAATCATTGAAAGACATGATTTTTGTTTTTGAGAAAAGATTGTTAAAATACAAGCTTTGTCAAATAGAAATTTGTTATTTGAATGAATGTTTAAAGAAGAAAGTGGTACCACAGGGGTTGAGAATTTTTAAGTTTCCTTTTGGTGTTTATTATAACAAAGAAAATGTTTGTGAGTTAACAACTATGTTTGATAAATGGGGGCTTGAATTGATTATGAAAACTGTTTCATTTTATGAGAAAATGGAAGTTGATTTACAAAGGGAAGTAGAAAATTTAAACCAAATGATAGTAACCGACCTATTGTTTGAACAAAATCAAGGTTTATATTATAAGATTTTAAACAGGGTAGACAGAAAATGTGATGGGACATTTAATAAGAAAGCAAAAAAATTGGACCGAGATTTAAAACAGTATCAAAGTGGCAATACATATCCTACTGATAAACTTTTTGTTTATAACCAAGGGAATATTGATGTTCAATCTCCCTTTAGGTCAGTAAATAACATTATAGGCCCTATAGATTTAGAAATTACTGGGGAGGAAGAAGAATGTTTTGAAAGGGAAGAACAACTACCTTTTGAATACCAGGATTTTCCTTTACCACGATGCTCCAAAAGAATAGCAAATCGCAAACAAGCGACTTACAACAAGGTATTCCAGAAACACATGGAGGCCCCAAGGTGGTAGTAACTTCAATTCTAATTGAGAATTCTAGTAACAAGTCAATACAAAATGTTTTGAATGGTTTCAATATTTATAATTATACTGATAGAGAAATCTTGCCAGAATATTTCTCCCTTTTTTCTAAAGGTTTTAAATTTGTACCTATTAAAATTCCAGACATTGCTGACACCTTAGTTGATATCCAACTTTACATGAGAAAATTGAATTTACAACTATTTCATTCTAAGGTTATGAAAATGGACACAGACTTTCCTAAAGAAGTGTATAAAAAAAGAAGTATGTTTAATCCCCTTTAGACCCATTAATTAATATGTTTGAGAAGGTAGTTAAGGATGATATATACAAAATTTGGGGTAAACACAAGAGAATTTTTTATAACCTTAGTAACACAGAAAGAATCCTGTTGCAAAATTTAAGAAATGACAAAAGCATACGCATAATGGCGCCGGACAAAGGGGGTGGTATTGTTTTATTTAACAGTACTGATTATACCAATATTATGCAGGGAATTCTATTCAATGTTAATAACTACTCCATATGTTCAAAAAACCAAATACATATAGCATATAGTTTCATAGTTTCATAGTAGTGTACTAGGCTATCTGCCCGGGGGCATTTATAAGCCTAGCCAACAGTGATGTGGCTTCCGCCACCCCGTATTATATAGTTGCACCTCTCTAGTAGTGACACATGTGGGACCCCATTATTTAGTAAACTATACCTCTGTCTAGTAGTGACACTGAGGTGACTCCCGGGGTAAACTTGCGATCTCCCATCCATGCATCGAGATTTTTCTTGAACAGTGCCAATGAAGGGCTCTGTCTCACATGAATTGGGATTTTGTTCCAGAGTATGGGTAAACTCTGTGTTATGAATCTATCCCTCCAGCATGTCCTATTCATATTTGTGCAGAGGTTGAAATCTTTAGCTCGCGTGGTTCTGGTGGATTTGGATTTTTGAGATGGAGCATGTCCATCAGTTCTTGGTTGGACATGGCCCTATATGTTAGGCACAAATCACCTCTGAGCAGGCGGTATGCTACTGAATAGAGCTGGAGTTTCTTTAATCTAGCTGGATAAGGCACATGTTTGAGACCTATGATCCTCTTGGTGAGGTACTTCTGGGGTCTTTCCAGTTGTTGCATGTGCCGGGTGAGATACATCCCAAATGGAGCATTATATTCAATCATGGGCCTGACAAAGGAGGAATATAGAGGTACAATGACCTCCTTTGATCTGGATGAGAATCCCTTCATGATGAGATGGGCAAGATAGAATGTCTTTCTGACCACTTTGGCAACATGGTTGTCAAAGGAGAGGTCACTATCGACTTGAGTCCCCAGGTCTCTGATTACTTCTTCCGTATTCAGTGGGTTATTGTCTACGTGATAATTTGTGGGTACTTTGTTTTTCCCAAAGGGGATGACTATACATTTTTGGCGTTAAGTTTGAGGCCATGATTCCGGCACCAGTTGTCCGTTTCAGTGAGACCTTTCTGTAGGATGTGTGTGTCAGCAGGTGAATCAACTATGGCACCCAGTTTGCAGTCATCTGCAAACTTTGTCAGCCATAATCCTCCCATATTTGCTTTCACATCTGAGAAGTAAATGCCGAATAAGAGTGGTCCCAAGACTGAGCCCTGTGGGACACCACTCGTGACTGGTTTTGAGTCTGACATGGCTCCAGCAATTTTGACCTTATGGGTTCTGTTTTTTAGCCAGTTTGCTACCCATCTTGTGACATATGGATTTACATTTAGGCTGCTGAGCTTGTCTATGATGCCAGAGTGTGGTATCGTGTCAAAGGCTTTAGCCAAGTCCAAGTAGGCAGTGTGGACAGCCTTGCCACGTCGATGACACTAGTGACTGTCTAAGAAGTCAACCAGGTTTAAGAGGCAGGATCTGCCTTTTACAAAACCGAACTGGGTGGGATCAAGGGTCTGCAGATCCCCAATGTCGCCATTTATGAGTTCCATGATGATTCTTTCCATAGCCTTGCAGACCAGGCTGGTCAGACTTATGGGCGGTAGTTACCAGGGTCAGTAGAATTTCCCCCTTTGTGGAGTGGGACCACTGTTGCTGTGCGCCAGTGTTCAGGTACATATCCTGTAGTGAGGCTAAGATTGAATAGCGTTCTTAGGTGCGGGTTTAGTTCATCTTGAAGTTCACGTAACACGCAACCAGGGATACCATCGGGTCCCATAGATGCTGTGTTCTTTGCTTTGTTGAGTGCTGATTTCACCTGTATGTCTGTGATGACAGGTAGGTTACATTCAGCAGGGATAATTACTTCATCTTTAGGGGGTGAGGGAGGGGAGAAATTTGCACTGAACCTATCTGCCAGAATATTGGCAATGTCGGTAGGGTCAGTGAATTTTTTGTCATTGTGTACTAACTCAGAGCATATCTGAGAATTTCCTCCCAAGGTTCTGACATAATTGAAGAAGGCCTTGTGATTGTCTTTGGTATCCTTGGCAATCTTTTTCTCAAAGTTTGCTTTAGATGTTTTTATGAGAGAATGTAGTTTTTTACTTGTGCTGATCAGGGAAGCCTTTCCTTTGTGGGATTTGGCTTTGTCCTGCAGTAGCTTCCTTCTTTTGTTGTACAGTTTGTTTATAGCCGGGGTCCACCAAACCGGGCGTTTTCCCTTGGTGGAGAGGGTCTTGGTTTTAGTTGGGATTGCTTGAGCCATGCATTCTTGGAGATGTCCGTAGAAAGCTTTTGTGAAGGATTCAGCATTTTGGGATGTGGTTTCCATTAACCCAGTAGGCTTAAAGGATATCATTTCTGACTTAAGGAGCGCAAAGTCAGCTTTTGAAAAGTTTTTCACTGTAGTCTTTTGTTCTGGGGGTGGGGGTGGGATATGTACATCCAACATGATCAGTTTATGATCAGATCTTACTAGTGAGGGGTTTATATCCAGTGCGGAGCATTTGGGCCCCATGTTTGTGATAATCAGGTCAAGTATATTATCTCTCCTCGTAGGAGAAGTGACCAGTTGCTCCATAGCATTTGAGTTAATGAATTCCAGGAATCTTTGGGCTAGGGTGTTAGGGCTAGAATAGTGGGCCCAGTCTATGTTGTAGTAGTTGAAGTCACCCAATATGATGGTGTTTGGTGTGACATTCATATCCTCCAGTGTTTTCAGGAATGCTTGATGGGATTCCTGGGATTGGGAGGGTGTTCTATAACATGCGACCAATTGTATGGCAGTTTTGCCTATGGTGAGTAAAACTTGTATGGTTTCTGATGCTTCATGGGTAGCCACCAATCGAGAGGTGTAGGTGTCCTTTATGAAAATGGACACTCCCCCTCCCTTTGTGGTTCGGCCTGGAACTTGTGGCCGAAACGCATGATATGAGGTATAGCCTGGTAGCGCTGGAGTGCTCTCAGGAGCCCTGAACCAGGTTTCAGTTACTGCACAGACATCGATGTTCAACATACTGAGAAGTGCTTCGAGTGCCTGCATCTTGAGATTTAGACTTCTGGCGTTGAGCAGCATTACCCTTATTTTTTTTCCATTTTTGTTTTTTATGGAGGTTGATTTGTCTTTTGAGCATTGCCTAAAAAAGGCACTATGGGGGTGGCAAGAGCCTTGGCCAGTATCCAGAAGCCCAGTGGTGACAGGTGCAAGCCATCCCTTGTGAAGCAACGTGGCCTATCCAGCATGTCATCCCAGGCTGACAGACATTGGATCCCCCTAGAATGACACCAATGATTAAGCCAATTGTTAAAACTGATCATTTTGTCTTTGTATTGAGGCATCATTCTTGGTGAAGGCAGGATGCTGCTCAGGGTCAGGGTCATACCAGTCTGGGCTACATAATCGGAGAGCTCCTCAATGTCTCTTTTCATGTAGTCCAGGGAGGTACGTCTCAGGTCATTCACACCAGCATGGACAATGACTGCATCATACTTGTACTTGCTTTGGAGTGACCTGAGTGCGTGTGTAATGTGGCGGATCCTTGCTCCCGATAGGCAGCTCACCATTACCCTCTCCTTATTCAGCTTGGTAAGTGGAACGTCGGTGTGTCTGACTATAGAGTCACCTATTACTAATGTCTCTGGCATAGTGTTTTGCCTTAGGGGCTGTGATTGTGTGACACACCTGTTGCTTGAGGTATGTGTTGTAGGTGTTGCGTTTTGTGGGGTGTATTTCTGGGTGTCTGCTTTGGAGGCCTCTGTTGTTTTGGTAAGTTTTTATAAGAGCCTCCGAGTATGTCTTTGTGTTCTTATGTGTTTGGTTTGTAGTAGTGGTGGTTTTATGTGTGACCGGTTTTGCTTCGGGTGTGGGTACCTTCTCCTCCTGTCTGGTCTTGCCAGTCCTGAGTTGAGAGAGTTCAGCCTCCAGTCTGGCTATATAGTTGCATCTCTCACAAGTATATGTGTTAGTAGGAAGGAGGAGAGGGTTGTCTGTGTGCATGAGACAATTGTAACATTGTCTTAAGATTCCCAGATTAACTAGCTGAACAAGAGAGGATGCTAGTGGTCTACCACTCGACATACTAAAATATTATAAGGAGTGCTGTGCCTTTAAGGGACGTGGGTATCCACAGGGGGTAGTGGATGCCTGTGGTGCTTACTTTAGGATAAGAGTGCTTATTTTATTATGAGTGCTTGCTAAGGATAGAAGTTCCGAAAACAAGTGCTAATATATACAGCTAAATAGACTGAGAATTGATAGTTTTCTGTATGAATATTTGATGGAACAAAGAATTACAGGGGTAGTTTATGATTTTTTAACTAACAAACATACTAAAATCCCTGGCATATTTGGTATACCTAAAGTACATAAGAGCTTAGAACATCCACCTTTCAGACCTATAGTGGCGGCAACTGGGTCTAAAACCCATAATTTATCTGTGTATGTGGACAAGAAGATCAAACATGTTGTAGAAAGGTGTCAACATTTAGTCAAGGACTCTTGGGACTTTTTGGGTCAACTAAAAAGTCATATATAGAATGCTGAAGGTTATTTTGTAACCATTGATGTAATGGATTTGTTCTCTTGTATTCCTAAACAAGAAGGGTTAGCTTATTTTGAGGAGACTTTATATAATCTGTCTACTATGAATGGTGATGAAATCAAGTTAACTTGTGAAATGATGGAACTTATATTAGACCACAACTACCTGTTTTTTGAGGGAGAATATTTCCAGCAGGTTAGAGGTGTGGCAATGGGTCCTGCTTGTGCCCCAACTTATGCAAACATTGTTTTACTAGGATGGGAGAGAGAATATGTGTTTGGAAGTGAATATTTTGATTACATTAATTACTACTGTAGATTTTTGGATGATATTTTATTTTTTGGAAGGAACAGTTGAGACTATTCCTTTATTCATCCAATATCTCAACAGTACTACCAGTTTTTTGAAGTTCACTTTTCAGTTTGATGCTAATGAAATTAGTTATCTTGATACACTCATTATTAAAGATAAGGACAAATTTAAATCAAAAATATACCGTAAGAAAACTTTTTGTAATAATTATCTACATTTTAACAGTCATCATCCTTTCAGTCAGAAGAAAAGTATAATTAAGGGTCAAGCAATTAGGGTAGCTAGAATGACATCTTCTGTGGAAGATCTTCAACCTGAGTTTGAATATCTAAAAAACATGTTTTTGGATTGGGGTTACCTATGGGTCTGGTGGAAAAAAATCTTTATGAAGTGTACGTTGAATGGGGTAAGAGATACACCCCATTATTAGGTAAGGGACTAGAAAAAAACAAAACTTCTGGTAAGACTGATAAAAAACTTAATGAAACCAATTTTGAGCATACTTGTATTTTACAATACAGTCCCCTATATCAACAAGTTAAAGATGTTTTGCATAAGAACTGGAGCATATTTAAAGTTGACCATGACAAATATCAAGTTTTGGGTGAAAAAACAATGTTTACTACAAAAATTGGATTTAATTTGAAAAAGATTCTAGAAAGTGGACCAAAATGTCTTGTAACAGATGAAGTCATTAACAACGGTACTAGGTGTTGGGGGAGATGTAAATATTGTTCTTACATCTTACAGGATACTAAAATATGTTTGAAAAACCAGAACAATAATACAGTTTACCCTAGGAGAGGCAACTGTTTTTCTAGCAAGTTAGTTTATATTGCTATGTGTGACACCTGTAGTTCTTTCTACATTGGGAAGACTGAGAGGCTTCTCAAGACAAGAATTTACGAGCATTTATATGACATAAAAAATAAAAAAGCTACAAATGCTTTGTATAAACATAGTATGACATGTAATGATTATACAGGTTTTCATTTTGCTATTTTAGATTTAGTTCATTTGGAAGCCAGAGGTGGAGACTGGCAAAATCTATTATTGAAAAAGGAATTGATATGGCAGTTTAGGCTTGCAGCAAATGTTTCCCCTGGCTTAAATGAATGTTTGAATTTGGCACCAATTTTAAAGGAAAGGGCAGAACAAGTTTAAGTAAAATGAGAAATAGTTGATATTTGTATACAAATAATACATATTTATTTACTTGTGATATTTGTGCTTTTTACCATTACATATTGTACTGCTACAATGTTTTTGGAACATTAAGAATTTTGCAGAAATTTTATTAGATGTGATAAATTAACCTTTGGTATTCTAAATCTCAATTAAGTTAATGGACTTGTTAATTGTTTAAATTACTGGACCAATCACTGACTAGTAGTCCATATATTAAAGCAGGGTTTTATCTTTTGTATTTAATTCTGATGAAGTCAAGTTTCAACTGACAAAAGCGCTTAATTTATTTGGTGTTACAATAAAGAAGGTATTGGACTCGCAACGAATAGTGCTTCTTTTGGGTTTTATAACTTTGAACCTAACACCACTCTTAAGTATTCAACTGCGGTACCACCTTTAACATTCTTATAAGAAAAGTGCAGTCTGGGTCTGAACTTTCTGCAAACAGCTACAGTTTACTTTGAGTATGTGTCTACCTGTTTGAGCCAATATTCATTTTCCCCTGGAGAGCACTCTGCTTTGGCTGTAAGCAGCCCCCCCACCACACACACACACACACACACACACACACACACACACACACACACACACACACATACACACACACACACACACACACACACACACACACACACACACACACACACAGACACACACCTTCCACTTTCTCTTATTCCCTTCTGTTAGCAAATAGTATCCATAACTGATCAATACTGTGTGTTTGTTAATTTAAACTATGACCACAGTAGCCTACTGATACAAGGTTATCCTGTTTTTCCACCTGAGAAATTAAGAAATGACTTACAGTTTCAGAGCAGTCCTTGGTCAAGTGTGATTGTTTTTTAACACATACTTGTATTGCTTTGGATCATTAGCAGCGGTACAAAGAACTGCCTGCTCACACCCTTGTTCTCCCCTCCCCCTTCCCTGTTTATTACCTTAAGACAATCCCAGAGTTAATAAATATTACCTGTGGCAGGCACCATTTGTAAAATTACAATCCACTCTGCTACAGGCCCCATGAAGGCTCAGTGTCTCTCCAGTAAGTGTTTTACAACTGTAAATGCCTATTTATGTTGAATTGTATTAGACATTTTACAACTGTATATGTTTATGTTGAATTGTGTTAGACATCTAATATGATTTATGCTTTATTATTGATGTTACTATGGCATGCTAGCATTTTGTATGCACCAAGTTGTTTCTAGTATAATAGTATGTATGGTCTATTTGCATAGCTGCACCTTGTTCACTAAATGTTATTCATGTAATTGTGTTGTGTGTAGACAGCTCATACTAGTGTCTAAATTATTTCTATTAGTTTGTGCTGTTAGTGGTGGATAGAATCACATTAGAGAACCACGACAGATTGCTGCTCGCTATATTTTTATCTGTGACTGCATAACTGTCTGGGTTTTTTTTTCTAATGTTCTTCCAATTGGCTCAGTATCTGCATAAACTAAGTAGTGGTTCAGGACATTGTCCTGCATGTGGTAGCTATTTGCTCAGTGTGTTTTTTATAATCTTTATAATATATATTTGCCATCTCAAAAGTGCTTACTCCTCTCTGTACTCTTTTTTTCTAGACCTAACACCACTCTTAAGTATTCAACTGCGGTACCACCTTTAACATTCTTATAAGAAAAGCGCAGTCCGGGTCTGAACTGTCTGCAAACAGCTACAGTTAACTTTGAGTATGTGTCTACCTGTTTGAGCCAATATTCATTTTCCCCTGGAGAGCACTCTGCTTTGGCTGTAAGCAGCCCCCCCCCCCCCCCACACACACACACATACACACCTTCCACTTTTTCTTATTCCCTTCTGTTAGCAAATAGTATCCATAACTGATTAATACTGTGTGTTTGTTAATTTAAACTATGACCACAGTAGCCTACTGATACAAGGTTATCCTGTTTTTCCACCTGAGAAATTAAGAAATGACTTACAGTTTCAGTGCAGTCCTTGGTCAATTGTGATTGTTTCTTAACACATACTTGTCTTTGCTTTGTGATTGTTTCCAGACCCTCATACAAGAACCTAACAGGGTCTCTACCCGCTTCGCTCCCCACCCTGCCCCCTATCCCCTCCCGCCCCCAGTGGTCCCACCTTTATTGCACTCAAACCCCTCCCATCTTTTCAATAGCCAACCACAGTGCTAACCCAACACTACCTCCTCCATCTTCCCTCTATCACACCTCCTCAACTAACATGTACAAGCATACCTTTCCTTTGCTCACTGCATGCACTCTCCTTGCATATCTTACATCCTACCAAGGCTCCATCATTCCCCCACTCAACCACTACCACTGTACTACTACTCACACCACCACTCATGTCTCACCCATACTCAGCTCCCCTCCCACCAGCTCAAGAGCCATCCCTATGTACCCCCCACATATTCTACCAACTAAATTACTCAAACGTAAAGCATCCCTACAACTTAACATAGTAACCCTCCCACCATACCTATTACCAACAGAGCACAATCATAAAGTTTCCCTTATAAACAAACACATTCAAAAACTGAGAAAACTAATAATCTCATGCATATCAAAACTAGCCCTAAGTGGAGACATCCACCCCAACCCTGGCCCTACCATCTCCAACCCCAATCCTCATAATCAGACTAGAAACCACAAATTTTCCCATATTACAGCCAATAGAAAGCCAAGTGACTTCCTTCTACTAAGCCTAAATATTAGAAGTATATCCAACAAAGTCCACGAACTCCATGCCACCATAGACTTGTACTTCCCAGATATAGTCATCCTGACAGAAACCTGGCTAAAACCTCACATTACCAGTGAGCAAATACTCCCTACAGGTTACGGCATACTAAGCGTAGACCGGCTAAACAAAAAAGGAGGTGGTGTAGCTATAATATTTAAACAGCATCTAAGCATCCAGATCTTAAAATCATGAGCTCCACAAATAGGCAATGAAGAAATAATATATACCAACCTCAAAATTAACCAAAACAAAACCATCAACATAATTGGATGCTACTTCCCACCTGGCCAAAACATCCCTCCACTAGAAAACCTCCTCAGCTGGTCTACCCACCATCTCCCCCAAGAAACTATCATCTTAGGTGATTTCAATATTGACTGGCAATCCTGTTCTGGCAACAATCCAACCCATCATGTACACCTTCATGGCTTCACCCAACTAGTCCAGTCACCAACAAGGATAAATAAAAACTCCAGCAAGCACACTACCCTGGATTGGATACTAGTCAGTAAGAGCCCCCAGTCATATATAACAGGCTGCTTATCAGATAGCTTCAGTGATCACTCCCCAACATTCCTACTCAAAAAATACCTATACCAAGCTAAACCTGTCATCTATCGTCAAATACGTAAAAAAATAAACTTTAACCCACTCACATTCATCTCATCCCTCAAAGAATGTAACTGGCATGCTCTAAAGTACCTCAGTCTAGATGACGCAGTTGAATTTTTTAATACTACCTTCCTGAACATCCTCATAAAGATGTTACAACAAACCCAGTGACATCTGCAGATGTCTCAATGTATGATAGCAGTATGTCAAATCTACCCCTCTGTTTATGCCTCTGTTCCCACCTAGTGATATAGGGATTGATGTTGAGCTTAGTGATTTGGAATGTTATCAAAGGCTTTGGCAAGCTCAATATAAGCTGTAGGTGTCACCTTGCCTTCACCCACAGCTCAGATAACTGACAGCAAGAGGTTGACCACATTGAATGAGCAGGTATGACCTACCCTTCACAAAGGTAAACTGTGTGGGATCCTCATTCTGCAGATTTCCATATCCCTGTTTATTAGGTGCATGATGATGCATTCCATAACTTCATATAGGTTCATAGGTTCATAGGTAAGTACTAGGCTATCTGCCCGAGGGCATCTATAAGCCTAGCCAGAATGTGTTGGCTTTTGCTGCCCCCTTAGATTAGTTCCCTGTGCCTTTGTCCAGTAGAGCTATTAGTTCCCTGTGCCTCTGTCCAGCAGAGCCACTGCAGTGATCCCCGGGGTAAAATTTCTGTTTCCCATCCACTCGTCAATGTTTCTCTTGAAGAGTGTTAGTGAGGGGCTCTGCCTAATGTAGATTGGAATCCTGTTCCAAAGCATGGGGAGTCTCTGGGACAGGAATCTATCCCTCCATCACCTCCTATTTATCATTGTGGTGAGGTTTAGATCCCTAGAGCGTGTGGCTCTTGGGGATTTGTTTTTTTTTAAGGTGGAGCATGTCCATCAATTCTGGGTTGGACATGGCCTTGTATGTCAGGCAGAGATCACCTCTGAGTAAGCGGTATGCAACCAAGTACAGCTGGAGTTTCTTCAGTCAGGCTGCATAGGGCATCTATTTGAGGCCAGTAATCCTCTTGGTGAGGTAGTTCTGTGGTCTTTCCAGCTGTTGCAGGTGTCTTGTAAGGTACATCCCAAATGGGACATTGTATCTATGATGGGTCTGATGAGTGATGAGTAGAGGGACACAATAACCTCTTTTGTTCTAGATACAAACCCTTTTGTGATTAGGTGGGCCACATAGAAGGATTCTCTAACCACTTTGGCAATATGATTATCAAAGGAGAAATTACTATCTACTTGGATCCCCAGATCCCACATTACATTTTCTGTATTTAGGGGACTACCACGTATGTGGTTGTTTACGGGTACTTTGTTTTTTCCAAAGGGGATGACTATGCACTTTTTGGCATTTAGCTTGAGGCCATGATTTTGACACCAGTTATCCATCTCAGTGAGACCCTTCTGGAGGATGTCTGTATCAGCTGGAGAGTCAATTATGGCCCCCAGTTTGTAGTCATCTGTGAACTTGGTTAGCCATAGTCCTCCTGTGCTTGCCTGTACCTCTGAGAAGTATATACCGAACAGGAGGGGTCCCAGGACTGAGCCCTGGGGAGCCACTTGTAACCGGTTTAGAGTCAGACCTAGAGCCTGCAACTCTCACTGTGTGGATTCTATCCATGAGCCAATTGGCAACCCATCTCATGACGTAGGGATTTATGTTCAGTCTGGTGAGCTTGTCTATAATACCAGAATGAGGAATGGTGTCAAAAGCCTTTGCGAGGTCTAGGTTGGCTGTGTTGACCTCCTTTCCCTCATCTAAAGCCTTGGTAACTGTCTCTAAGAAGTCAACCAGGTTTAGGAGACATGAGCTGCCCTTAACAAAGCCAAACTGGGTAGGGTCCAGTGTTTGGAGGTTCCCAGTTTTTCTGTTAATGAGTTACATTATGATGTGCTCCATAGCCTTGCAGACCAGGCTAGTCAGGCATATAGGGTGATATTTCCCGGGGTCCAGGGGTACATAGCCTGTAGAGAGGCTGAGTTTGAACAGTGTGTTTAGGTGAGGGGTTAGTTCATTTTTGGAGCTCGTGTAAGACCCAGCCTGAGACACCATCCAGTTCCATTGAAGCTGTGTTTCTGGCTTTGGCTAGGGCTGTTTTAACCTGTGAGTCAGTGATTGCCAGGGCTCTATATTCTTCTGGTATGGTTATGGGCCCTTTAGGGAGTGAGAAGGGGGTGATGTTTGCACTAAACCGTCTGCCAGAATGTTGGCAATATCAGTCGATTCAGTGTATTTTGTGGCATTCTGCACTAACTCAGAGCAGATCTGAGAGTTTCCACTTAGATTCTTGAAATAGCTAAAGAATGCTCTGTGGTTATCTTTGGAGTCCTTGGCAATTTTTCTTTTGAAGCTAGCCTTGGATGATTTTATGAGGGATCATAGTTTCTTGCTGATACTGATCAGGGATGTCTTTCCTTCTTGGGATTTTACTCTTTTCTGTACTAGTTTCCTCCTTCTATTGTATAGCTTATTTATGGCAGGGGTCCACCAGACTGGTTTCCTTTTCTTGGAGGAGTGAGCCTTGGTTTTGCTTGGGATAGCATGATCCATGCATTCTTGCAGGTGCTCATAGAGTGACTTTGTAAGGGATTCAGCAGCTTGGACAACATTGTCCTTTAGCATGGGGGCTGTGAACATTTCCACCTCGGTCTTAAGTAAAGTGAAGTTTGCTTTTGAAAAGTTTTTTTACAGTGGTTTCCTTGACTGGGGGTGGGGGTGGATAGTGGATATCCAGAGTGATTAATCTATGGTATGATCTAACCAGCAAGGGGTTGACCTCCGGTGTAGAACACCAGTCGCCCATGTTGGTGATGACCAGGTCCAATATGTTGTCACCTCTGGTGGGGTGTTGACCAGTTGATCCGGGGCATTCAAGTTTATAAATTCTAGGAAGCATTGGGCAAGAGAGTTAGTACTTGAGTAGTTCTCCCAGTTAATGTTTGGGTAATTAAAATCACCCAATATTAGGGTGTTTGGTAGGACCTTCATATTTTCCAGTGTCTCCAGAAATGCGGAATGGGGGTCCTGGTTCATGGTGGGTGATCTGTAACAAGCTACAATTTGAATTGTAGATTTGCCCATTGTTAGTTGCACATGGATGATCTCTGAGACATTGTGCTGTACCACTAACCTGGTGGTGTGGGTATCCTTAATGAATATGGATACACCCCCACCTTTTGTGTTTTGGTCCGGGTTCTGTGGCAGAAAAGTATGGTATGAGTTATAGCCTGGTAGTGCTGGGGTGCTCTCTGAAGCCTTAAACCAGGTTTCTATTACTGCACAGATATTGATGTTCTCCATACTGAGGAGTACCTTGAGTGCATGCATTTTTAGGTTTAGACTTCTGGTGTTGAGTAGCATTACCCTCAGTTTTTGATTACTTGTGCTATTTACAGTGGTGGGTTTGTCTTTTGAGGCTTGCCTAAAAAAGGCACTATGTTAGCGGCAAAAGCCTTGGCCAGTATTCAAAAGCCTAAGGGTGACAGTTGCAAGCAATCTCTTGCGAAGCAATGTGGCTTGTCAAGCATGTCATCCCAGGTGGAGAGATACTGGATCCCCTTTGAATGACACCAGAAACTTGGCCAATTGTTGAAGCTGATCATTTTTTCTTTATAGTGTGGCATCATTCTTGGTGAGGACAGGATGCTACTCAGGGTCAGAGTCATACCGGCCTGGGCTACATGATCAGAGAGCTCTTTCATGTCTCTTTTCATGTAGTCCAGGGAGGTACGTCTCAGGTCATTCACACCAACATGGACAATGACAGAGTCGTATTTGTAATTGTTCTGGAGCGACCTGAATGGTTGTGTTATGTAGCAGATCCTGGCACCCGACAGGCAGCTAATTGTAACCTTCTCCTTGTCCAGCCTAGTTAGTGGGACATCAGTGTGCCTGACTATAGAGTCGCCTAATACTAGTGTGTTGGGTATGTTATTTTGCTTTAAGGGCTATGATTGTGTGACACACTGATTATGTGAAGTATGTGTTTCATGGTTTGTGATGGGGTGTGGAGGTTGATTGGGTGTCTTCTTTGGAGGTCTCTGTTGCTTTTGCAGATTTTTATTTAGAGCCTCCGAGTATGTTTTTGTGTATTTATGTATGTTATTTGCCGGTGTTGGTTTAGTAGGTCTATGTGAGACTGGTGGTGTGTGCAAGTATTTTCCTTTTCCTCTTGACTGTCAGTTCCAGTCTTGGGTTGCAAGAACTTTGCCTCTAGTTTGGCTGTATAATTGCATCTCTCGCGTATATTAGTGTTTGGTGGTAGGAGAAGAGGGTTGTCTGTGTACATGAGGCAGTTGTAACATTGCCTCAAAATGCCCAGATTCACCAGTTGGACTGGAGAGTACAGCTGAAACTGCCCTTTGGACATGCCTGAATAGGTAAAGTGAGCTGTTTTACTGATTGGCTGGTAGGGATGAATAGAGAGCCTTGTCCTTTTGGACAGTATAAGGGGTCTAGTGCTAGGGTTAATTAGTGCTTGCTATGAGTTTTGAGCAAGTGCTGGGCTGTGAAATGAATGGTTTGAGTGCTTAAGTTGAAAGTTTGTCTAGTTCCAAGGGAAAAATTGAAGTGTAGACTTCATGGAGCTGGAAATAGTTTAACCCTAGCTAACCGGCACACTAAACTGAGCAAATGCAGTTTTTATAGCAGGGAAATGAAAGAGATAGAAATTAGCCCAAAATGGCCAATAAACTATTAACTTCTGGGCTACAGCAAACAAGGCGCACAAATTTCAGAAAGAAACAGATCAAATAAGCAGGCACAATAAGCCTTTAACCAGAAAATCCCAGCTCAGAAGGGCAGAATCTAGCCTCTCCTCCCACAAGAGTGCAGACCACAAACCTTCTTAATGTAAAATAACTGGCCTGAAGCCGAGGTGCTTAAACCAGAACTAACGCGATTTTAGAATAACAGACACTGAGCCTTCAATCAGCAATTCCCACCTTAGAAGGATGTAAGCTACCTGTCCTGCCACAATGCAGTTCACAAACCTTCTTAATGTAAAACAACTGGTCTGAAGCCCAAGTGCTTAAACCAAAAGGCTTAGAATAACAGTTACAATTTACTATGACATGATAGACTTGTCAGGCACTTGGGGCGGTATTTCCCAAGGTCTGTAGTTACACCTTGTTTGTGGGGAAGGGTGACTGTAGCAGTGCACAATTCAGTAGAGACAAAGCCTGAGGTGAGGCTGTACCTGAACAAGGCACACAGGTAAGGTGCCAGGTCACTCTTTAGTTCATGTATAACACAGCCAGAGATATTCTCAGGTCACATAGAGGCTGTATTCTTGGCTTTGGACAGTAGTACTGTAACCTGTGCTGCAGTAATACTGGGCACCTGGTGGTGTACTGGTATTATGATTGGTCCTTGGGGTGGGCGAAGGATACTGTTTGCACTTAAGATGCCAGCCAGTATATTGGCATTATTTGTTGTCTCAGTCTGGGAGGTACAATTGTCTAGTTGCTCAGAACAATTCTTGGTATTGCCATGGAGATTCTTTACATTATTGTATGAGGCCTTGTGGTTGTCTTTACTATGTGCTCCAGGTCTGTTTTCACAGTTAACTTTGTAATATTTGATGAGGGATCTCAACTATTCATTGAGGCTGATAAGGGTTTATTTCCTGTCTTGGGACTTCACCTTATTCCACATTGGTTCCCTTCTTCTGTTGTATGGTTTCTTTATGGCAGGGGACCACCAGATCAGTTTCCTTTTTTTGGAAGTGAGGGTCTTGGTTGTATTGGGTAAGGTGGTATCCATGCATTTGTGTACATGTTCATAGCACATTGTTGTTTGATTCAGATGCCATGCAACTAGTCTCCATTTGCATGGCTGACATGAGGTTAGCCACCTCTGCTTTTATGAGGCTGTAATTAGCTTTGGACAGGCTTTTCATGGTGGTTACATGTGCAGTGGGGGTAGGATGGCTGTGGATTTCCAAAGCCGATTACTTTGTGTTCAGATATAACAAGTGAGGTGAGGTGTTGACTATTGGTGTAGAGCAACAGTTGCCCATGCTAGTAAGGACCAGATCGATGTGATGGGCATGTGCATTGGTAAGAGTAGCTTTCCCACTTAATGGTGGGGTAGTTGAAGTCAACCAGTATGAGAGTATTAGGTTGGGCATTAATATTCTCCGGAATGTTTATGGACATGGTGTGTGAGTCTTTGGAAATGTATGGGTCCTATCGAAGGCTACAACCTGAACCACTGTCTTACCCAATGTCAGCTATGCCTGCAGGATCTGTAATGCATAATGTTGGTCTATACTCTGGAGGTGTGTACACTCTTTATGAATATGAATATACCACCACCTTTGGAGCTTCAGTCCATGTTCTGTAGCCAAAAGTTGTGGAATTACGTATAGTCTGGTACTGCAGGGGTGCTTCCTGCTGCATTTATCCAAGTCTCTGTTACAGCACAGATGTAATTGTTCCCCATTTTAAGGAATACTTCCAGTGAGTGAGTTTCCAGATTTAGAATTTCAGTGTTCAGCAGCATGACCCTCTGAATGCCATATCTTTGTAGCTGTCATATATTTCTGTATATATACGTATGTATTTATTAATCTTTCTATTTATATATATATATATATATATATATATGTGTGTGTGTATGCATATATGTCGATATGAATGTGGATGCATATCTCTCTCTCTCTCTCTCTCTATATATATATATATATATATATATATATATATATATGTGTGTGTATATATATATATATATATATATATATATATATATATATATATATATATATATGTATATATGCAGCCTGTATATATTTGTCCACATATATGCATCTCCATGCATATATACATGTTATATATAGACTACCTGACTGATTCTGCAGACTCCTTTCCCTGCTGTTGGATGACAGTGCTAACTGATATGTTTGGGAAGTCATCACTATTTTGTAGGGCTCAAACTGTGTAATGGTACATTGCTTTGATCATAGTTTACAAGGCCCTGGGTCCAGGACTTGGCAGGCATTGTTATTTTGTTGCAAGGCAGGACAGTTCAGGTGTGGAGGATGGGATAAGGGGAATAATTACAAGAAGTCCCTAGTTTGGGCCGCGTCAACCCCATTTACACAGCCTTTGGTCAGATTTGTTGCAGTAAGAGGTTCTAAGTGTGGATCCAATGTCCGAATGCACTACATTTTATATATATATATATATATATATATATATATATATATATATATATATATTTATACATGCATATAAATATACATTTTATATATATATATATGTGTGTGTGTGTGTGTGTGTGTATGTGTGTGTGTGTGTGTGTGTGTGTGTGTATATATATATATATTTATATATATATATATATATATATATATATATATATATATATATATATATATATATATATATATATATATATATATATATATATATATATATATATTATATATATATATATATATATATATATATATATCTACATATACATATATAAATACATTTTGCCTACTGTTGAATGACTGTGGTGCATGATATGTTTGAGAAAACATCCCCTATCTCTGCAGCTCAGATAGCTTAGTGGTAATTTGTTGTAGCTATGGTGTGCAGGGTCCTGGGTTCAGGATTTGTAAGTGCTGATTATCTTGTTGCAAGGCACAACAGTTCAGCTGTGGAGGAAGAGATAAGGGTAATAATTACAATAGGTCCCTAGTTTGGGCCCCTTCACCCCCATTTACACTGCCTTTGGTCAGATGTTTTGCAGTGAGAGGTTCAGAGTTTGGATCTGATGTTCGAATGCACTACATACATATATAACATATCTACAGCTCAGATGCCTTACTGGTAAATTGCACTGGCTATGGTGTGTAGGGTCCTGGGTTCAATACTTGAATGGGGTGATCATTTTGTTCCTGGGAAGAACAACGGCTGTTGGATACAGAGTGATTAAGGCACTTTTAAGCAGTTGTAAGTGGTTTGCTCAGGTTTGCACGGTGGTAACCAATGCAAACGTCTGGTTACATATGGTTAATTCAGCCTTAAAAGTGCTTAATCTGTATAGGCATTGCTTAGCACTGCCCACACAGGCGTAATCTCCTTACTGCTGCTTAAAAGAGCTAACTCACACTTATACCTATGCTAATTTCTTTAAAAGAAAAGAAAAAAGGGCTGATAGGAAAGTGGTGAAAGAGGGGGCACGCAGAGGGAAAGACAATAGGAAAAGTAGCTAGGGACATGCAGGACAGGTGTAGGGAAGTTCCATAGCTGTCCATTTCTTCTACAGCAACAGCTGTGCATATATATTGAATTTGGAGGTATATGTGGACACTCAAACCCCTGAGAGAGGGGTGAGGACAACAATAATGTGTTGTGAAGCCAATTAGACCAGATTACATGTGTGCAGTGGACACATTTGCAAAATAGACAGCTATGTATGAGACAAAAATTTTTTTTTCGGAATAGATTGCCCTTTTTTTTAAGGTGAGAATGGGATGTTGGGGAAGGATAGCAGGTATCTTTGGGGTGGTAGGTTGGGATAGGAAGACAGACAAAACAGGCAAGACAGCATACAGGGGAGATATATGACACATGTGGGGGGTAAACACCTTGGACAGGGAGGGATGTTTGGAAATCGGAAGCCCATGAGCCCCCAAATGGAAACAGTGGGACTGAGGTCCCCATTCATAGGCAGTTACCACTGCACCTTCACGGCCCCGAAGGTGGCTGTGCTTGGGGCTGATCAGAAGGGGCAGGCTGACCCTCTAATTGCACCACATGGCCCTCAAGCTGGCTTAGTAGATCTCCAAACTCCTTTTGGAACTTGCTACACACCAATCCCCAGACCTGGCTTTGGGTGACAGTATCCTGTCCACGCCTGCTCCTGGGGGTGGATGAGCCCCACCCCCTGAGGCAGTTACACCCAAAGCTGGTGCAGAACTAGCAGACGAGGAGGTCACAGGGTGGGTCTCAGATGTGCTGGGGCCCGGTGCCATGGCCAGATGTGGTGGGTGAGGTGGGTCTGCTGTGACCAGCCTTCCCAAACGTGCTATGGTGTTGCAGTTTTAGAACATATGTCGGTTAGTAATAGTCAACACAATCCAGGATTAGTTATATCAGCATGCAGAGATATTCCCATTAACCCAAAATGACAGAGTTTGAACAGTTGCATAGCAAACAGAACACATGCATATATGGAACCATAGTGACCATTACAATGGCATGCAGGTTACATTGATAGCAACAGGCCACCAATGATAGTATTTCAACATGGAACATTAATAGAAATACATTTCAATATTTGTTGAACAATAGGACATATATCCCAACAGTAGGTTTTGTGTAAAACATACCCATTGATTTGTGTTTAGATTATTGTTGCAGATATGGAGGGGGGAAACAGAGATGTCAGTTAACAACTTGTATATCCTTGCAGTACTCACAACTTTAATAATCATTGTTCTAATCATTACTCTTCAGGTATTATTACAATACCCTATGGCCTTGGTTTGGCCAGTGGTATGTTTGTACACAGTGTATAATTCAACCATCTTATAGCTACTTTCTATTTTTCTTACCTGGATGACCTGTGGGGGGAATGTTTGTTAACACTACCTGACTGTTTCTACACATATTCCACAAATCCTAGTTAGAATTATGCATACAGCTTACTACCACTCTCGGGATTCGAAACATGGCTGTGTCTGCTAAAAATACAACAATTTGGGTTTCATCAGACTGAGCTATTTAGAAACTGCTGTTTTTTTCGTTAGTGTTTTCTGTCTAAGTCTCTCTTGGTTGTACAATCTGACCTTGTAATTACAGCATTCTTATACAGGCATTCCTAGACATATTTTTTATGTAGCACAGTGTGGGAAATAGTGGTTAACACAATATTACTATTCAGATATCAGATCTTGGTAAATGCAACATGTCAGGCCATACAATGCCAGAGTAAATAGAACCAGTCCAGGATTTAGACCTTTATTGCCAGGCAGTTACAGTTCTCTTACCTGAAAGACCTGTGGGGGAATGTTTGCTAACACTACCTGACTGTTTCTACACATATTCCCAAAATCCAAGTTAGAATTATGCATACAGCTTACTACCACTTCTGGGATTCAAACCATGGCTGTGTCTGCTAAAAATTCCACAACTTGTATATCATCAGAATGAGCTATTGGAAACTGCTGTTTCTTCTGTTTTCTAAGTCTCTCTTTGTTGTACAATCTGACCTTGTAATTACAACATTCTTATACAGAGATTCTAAACATATTTTTATGTAGCACAATGTGGGAAACAGCGGTTAACACAACATTACTATTCAGATATCAGATCTTGGTGAATGCAACATGTCAGGCCATACAATACCAGAGTAAACACAACCAGTCCAGGATTTAGAACTTTATTGCCAGGCAGTTATATTTTTATTTAAATATGACCTATATGGAGCTATTACTGTCATATTGTCTGGTTTATTCAGTATAAACCATACACATTTCTTATTGTGCCAGGTGACATTTTACTCCTTTACATTTATTTGATATGACTACTGCAAGCAGGATTGTTACTCACTAGCCTCTCGATGCAGCCTTTGAAACCTGCTGGCATGGGCTTCCTGATTCACAGCCCACTCAGCTGGAGCTGTAATGAAAACAGAGAAACATTTATGCGTGCTTATCCATCACATACACAGGCTGGTCTTTGGTAAACAGTTATTGCTATGAATACTTACACACTCCTGGGACATTTCCCCTCTGTCTTGCTTCTTGGACCCACTGTTCCAAGAGCTCCCTCTTCCTCCATTTCAAGTTGGCATAATGGTGCTGGACCCGCTCACCAGTCCGAGGGATACCAGTGGCACTGGTGAGATCATGGGCGAGACTTTCCCAGGCTTCCGCTTTATATTAGGAGCCCTGGTACTAGTCCTGCAGCAGTCTCACATCATGTTTTTTTACAAAGAGTCCTACCATGACCTTGGACTCCTGCATGCCCCAGCGCTGAGTCCGAAAGCACATGTCCTCTCCAATACCTGCCATACTGCCTACAGTGGAGAGTTACAACCAGTTATGAGCTGTATTCCTGCCTGCAAGGTTTAAATATGGCTGATTCCCTGCCCTTTGCCATGATTGGTCAGTTTTGAAAATGCTGAGCTAAGCTACAGGCAAACTTGATTAGCTAAGGTTGGCAGTGCTTAAAAGGGCAAGTTCAGCATTGCTTACCAATGGGCAAATCCACTTAGCTGGGCTATTCA
The DNA here is from genome assembly GCF_019279795.1 of Protopterus annectens. Taxonomy (NCBI): domain Eukaryota; kingdom Metazoa; phylum Chordata; order Ceratodontiformes; family Protopteridae; genus Protopterus; species Protopterus annectens. Next base: position 897,619,633 of record NC_056745.1, read on the forward strand.
TTGCTTAGTATTCATATGTACACAGTGCTTACACCCTGCCAGCATAGCTGTACAATGTTTAGCATTGCTTATATTTTATTATATTGGACTACCACCTGTATGGGACTGATTCATCATTCATTACATTATATACATTTATTTACCTTCCCTGACATCCCCCAATGCACTGTAATTAATTTATTCTTGTGTGACTATACTGTATGGGGTACTTGGGTTTATATAGGGGTTTCACTACTTTATTACACTGACACCTTACATCTGGGCCTAATACATTACTCTGGTTACTTCCTATATAAATATACAAATAAATGAAAACTGTGATGCTTACACATACAAAATGAAAATGGCTTTGGTGAGGCTCGAACCATGAATGACTACATGCAAGGCATATGTTCTAATCACTACACTATTGCACTTACACTTTTGCTGGATGTCTATTGCTTTTTAACTTATCCTGCCTTTTCAGCTGGGCTAAGCGTAGCTAAGCAACGGACACACCTGAGCAGCTACAATTAAACTTTATTGCATATGTCAAAAAATGTATTTGTTGTGTTTTTTTTAATTTGTACCCTTCAGAATATTTATGCTAATGCTGAACCTGTTATTATATCAACTTTCTGGCTTTGTAGGGATGATTGTCCCTTATGGCTTTGTCCAGATTCCTTACTCTAACGGGTTGGGAGGTGTGCATCATGTGCTTATGCTAAACCTGTTATTCTATCAATGTTATGGCTTTGTAGGGATGATTGCCCCATATGGCTTTGTCCAGATTTCTTACCCTGATGGTTTGGGGGTGTTATGAGCATTCTCGCTCAATTTAAATTGCTGTATGGCAATTCTAGTTGCAGGGGGCATGTGTATTGTGTGAGCACTGTTCTCAGACACACCCCTCTGCACTCGTCCACAGAACCATGTCTGTTTTGCAGCACGGCAACACGCCTTCATGAATATGCATGGCGTGCTGCCATGCTGCATGGGAACTGTCCCTTCCATGCAGGAATAAGCTATTCCTGCACAGAAGTTTACTGAATCCAGGGGTACACCTTTCAGTTATGAAAATGTAACAGTCTGGATACCTATGGAAATCAAATGAAATATGTCTTTGAAGACATAAGATGGAGGCTAGCATAGAGAAATAACCACTGGTTCATATATAGTTTATTTCTTGTTTATTTTGCAGAATATTTTAATCCCAGCACACCACCAATACTGTGCCATCTGACAACTATTGCTATATTAAATATTATCCTCTAGGAAGCATTTCCTCTTCATCTGTAAAGAAATGGAAATAGAGTAAAGTACTGTTGACATACCTTGGGATTTGGTATTCAATTATTAATCTGGTACCCTGTCATTACTATGCCAGTGATGTAAAATGTCTCAAAGGCAGACTCAATACCTACCTTTTTAAGCAGGAAGGAATTGTATTACCCCATTACAAAAAAGCTCCATGAAGAACACTCCACCAGACTCTGTTAATGGAAACTTTCACAGTGAAAGGTGAGCCAAGATTCTGCTAATCATATTTGCCTGTCTGTAGGGGTCCTTCTTTCACAGCTGCCAGCAGAGGTGTAGTTAAGATGGGGTGAAGGGTGCAAAGTGTTAGGAGACATGATCAGCATATGCCGACTGATCTTCAGTGCATTACTAGCATTCAAAAATGAATGCCGATATTGCATCGGCAGTCAGAAATCAAGCACTTTAACACTCCATGTGGTACAAACTGCAGTATCTGCTTTCTACACATGTAACAAGCAGTTTGCTACTGTTATTAGAAAAGAGTTTTCATTAGTTTTCTTTCTTTCTTTCTTTCTTTATTTTACATTTGTTTTTTTGTTTTTTTCTTAAATCCAGAGAGGAGCATTTTTTTCCCACATCTTAAACCTGATGGGAGCCAGGTCGGGAAACTGCCTTGGATGCCATAATAGCCAGCTACATTTCTGCCTGCCACTTCTCAAAGCCATGTCATCAATAACACTGACACAGCTTTCCCCCATCATTCTTGTAATTCTTTGGAATATTCTTCTCATCTCTATGATGTCTTTACTTAGCAATATCGTCTGTCACTCTTCCTAGCATTGCAATAAAGAGGTATAAGACTGTTTAATGAGCAACAGTAGGAAGTGCTGCTATGTTGAAACAGATATATAAAGTCATACATACAGACATAGATAAACAGATAGATTGACAGACAGATATAAAATGCATGCTTATATAAAACATCTTTGTATGACCATAATGATTTTAACTTATAGCAAGTGTAAAATATTTAATAACATCCATATAAGTTGTCTGTAGCATTTACAAATTTTGCTTATACTATTTTATAATGCCTCACATAAGGATCAAAGCATATTTTATTAATATTTTTTATGCATATTTTTCAATAAGCTCTACTGCACAGCTATAGACTATTTATTCCTTCCCTGGAATTCAATAAACTCCATGTAGGCTTCACGCAAAGCCTTCCTGGAGTGTACATGTGTTTGCAGTGGTACACAGTGAGCAGCAGCGTGCATTGAATATTCATGCTGCGCGCCACATTTAAGCAAGGTTTCCTGGCTGGCAATAGTGTTCCTGTCCAGGAAACCATGTAAGTGAACATGGAAAGCACACCTGTAGAAACCAAAGCACTGACAGTCTGTAGTTTTGTGAGGAATGTCACAGTGATCACCAGGGCTTCACAGATAGCTCTCAATCTCTTAGTGCAAGTCATTTGGACAAAGGCCAACATAATGCGAGGACAATGACTCAGCAATATGGACATATTTGACATATATGCCCTATAGAAATGTGCTAGAATTACCAGGGGTTTGTGTTAAGATACATGTTCTGAAGGATTTGAAGTATGAAACTCAAATATACCTCTCAACCTCTTAGAGCAGGAAATCTGGACAAGCCATACATAATGGGTGGACAAAGACCCAAAAATAGGGACATGTTTGAAATATTGCTCTTACAAATTTAGAAAATAGATAGAATAATATGTTTTACATTTGCATGAATTTAACAATTTCCAAAATTAATAACATAGCTGGCCAGTCCATCTATTCAGTAAGTACAACTAGGCACTGGAACTCCCTTCTCCCTGACATACAATTGATTATTGATAAGCACCACTTTAAAAGAGAACTTAAGTCTCTCTTGCTTAAATCTAAACTGTGTAACTGTCCATCTACCCCTTAGCAATGTACATAGCACCTCCCTCCCTCACTATAACTCTACTGCTACTTAGAGAGTTACTCTGCCTATTCTTGCTTATGCCTTAGCATTTCTTTCAACACCTCAGAGATAACATGTAGAAATCTATGTATTCTCAATGTACTCAGCTGTTATGGTACAGCCTTCACTGATGCTCAGTAATTTTCTCTTTTATTGTTAATGACTGATGTGATACAACCTTTATATCTATTAATTTTCTCTATTACTGTTTATGACTGATATATGATATAATCTGATGTAATAATATATAATCTGAATGCATTATGTAATGCTTGCTTACTAAATGTTTGACATTCTTGTGGAGCTTTTCTCCCCAGGCTTCCGCTGAAAAAGGACTTGTGTCCAGTCAGACTTTACTGGTAAACAAATGTTAAATAAATAAATAAATAAATAAATAAAGTAATTTTCTGAAGAGAATGAAGTTTGAAAGTCAAATGTCTGTCATTATTTTCTGACTTCAATCCACAATGACATGCCAATGATTTGCCAGAAAACCAAAATTTTATGAAGAAAAGATCAAAACTATGAGACCAAAATGTGGAAATTCGGCAAAAGTCTGGAAAGTTGAGAGGTATGAACTCAAATGTATGTAATAATGAGTCACATCAGTCCTGAGATCATCTCAGTGATATGGCAGATAACCACAAATTTGATTAGGAACACATCTGGACATCCTGAAAATATCTGGACAGTTGAGAGGTAGGAATACAAAGTATATGGTCCAAACACAGTACAGAACAGTGTATCTACAGTGAGAGTAATGTGATACCCCATTTCTGGCATTCTGTACTGAAGGTGTGTAAATGATCAGTAATGGTACATGGACTGCCATGTAAAATAAGCACTCAGTGGAAGTGTGTGTATTGAATATGGACACACACACACACACACACACACACACACACACACACACACACACACACAAAGATGAATTGTAGAAATGCACACAGGGAAAGAGGACAGATGAAACAAGCTAATGTACAACAGATGAGGGCATGTCAATGGAAGATGGTTTTAGTAGCAGCACCAATCACACACACACACACACACACACACACACACACACACACACACACACACACACACACATATATATATATATATATATATATATATATATATATATATATATAGATATATATGGCACAGTAGGGACTACATAGTGAAAATGTGTATTATAATGTTGAGGATGTCTGTGTGAAATAAGCATCCTTACATGAATAATGCAGAGGACATCTATCAGAGATCTAACATACAATTGGGGTAGGGTGCATATTGTGAAGCTGTGCAAACTGATTTGCCTGAATATGAGTGTAATTTTGGCAGAGGTCTCCAGCAAGTGGGACACAGGTAAAGGCTCATGGATAACATTAAAGGAAACAACCACAATCATGGACAATATTAGAATAATACCACCAGTAATCCCATTACTCTGACATAATATATATGATATAAAGTGATAAGAGATGATTCTGCACAAACACATTCATACAACTATTATGATACGACCACACTCTATGAGGGTAGTCACACACTGTCTGGCAATGTAACATCTGCTGGAAGTGTTAGGAGGGACACTGCTATAACTGTATGCAACATGCAACATTATGAGCAATATAGGCTAGCTGACTGGTGTGCATGGCATATATAAGTATATATATATATATATATATATATATACATATATATATATATATATATATATATATATATATATATATATATATATATATATATATATATATGGCACAATCCACACTGTCATGAATGATATCCATAATATTAATGTTGTCAAACATCTATGTATATAGTGTGTGCATCACCACCAGAACAGGTAGCAGACATATATCTGGCGTAACAACTTGATTGGTGTTCCGCACCAACAGGCAGTCATGTTTATGCCACAAAAAGAATACCTAGGTATAGCCAATAAGCTGTGTGATAGCTCACTGTGACAAAGGTGGTACAATTCAATTATACATCAGGGAAAGATGTGTAGGGAGGTACATGAAAAAAGGGTGCATTGTACACAGTTATTGGTGTGATGAAGGCTGGGAACTATGGAGGTATTATGGCCTCTGATAGGATTTCCTTCACATACTCAGTACATGTGTTACATACAAGGGAGTAGTCAACACTGTGACCACATGCTGGTGGACATTCCACTTACCATCTACCCCAGGACAGAGATCACATACCTATTGGTTTGATTATAGGGTGTGATATCCACATTATACTTGGGTTGTGTGTTTGTTTTCCTGACTTAACAAATCCTCCATGTTTTCTTGTCATTGCAGCTGTTGTTAGGCTCTGGTAGCAATCTTTGGTATGTGTTGATACTGTCTGTAGCATACAAATATCACAGTTGAAGTCAAATATTGCACAAAAGCTGTAGTCCTTTGGGCAGCTGTTTTGACACAGGATGTCATCTGTGATATCCACACATATTATGGACAGGAAAGGGCCTAGCAGACAGCCCTGATGTATGGACATGATACTGGACCTGAGATACAGATCACTTCATACATTTCAACATAGTAAGATGCCATGTATGTGATACAGTGGTCTACCCATTTAGTGATATAGCTGTTTATGTCCACATCTGACCATGTTGATTGAATATGTCAATGTGGATCTGTGTCAAATGCCTTGATCTGGTCAAGTTCCACAAGATGATAGTGTTGTCATCATGTATGCCCTCAATGACCTTTTTGAGGACATCTATCAGATGTAACAGACATGATGTAGCATTAACAACTCACACAGGTTTGTTGCACACATCAGGGATATTACTAGTCTCTATTTAGAAAAGGTCCACGATTACATGTTGGTCTAACTTACAGTTGAGAAGAGTCAGGATGTTTCTATACTTATATGCATCAGGTGCTGCCCTTCCAATTCAGATGGATGCATGCTGATGTACACCCTTCTACAGGAACATAGTCCTCATGGAGGATGTGTTGAAGTGTGTATTCGACTGTATATGGAAGGTGTATGTGTTGAGTCATGCCATAGGCTATCTGTGATGTTGTCACAGCCTATTGATTCTGTGTGATAGGCCTAGATTAAGGTAAGACAGTGCATACTGCTTATCGTGATCTAGCCTAGGGTTTTGACACAATCTCTCATGCAGGTATCATTGAGAAACTCTCCCAGCTGGGCATTAAACTTTATGTCACTAGATTTGTAACCTATTGGCTCACTGACATAACATGTACTGTGACAGTTGTTGAATCAACATGTACCAGTAAAGCTGTCACCATTGTACCCCAGGGATATGTGATTGGCCCTTTACTGTTTGGAATCTATTTATTGACAGTTCAGGCTAAAGTATATGGCCTTTGGTTTACCAAGTTTGCTGATTATTGCATATTGGGTTAAATCGTTGTGTCCACCAATGATGACAACGTACTACAGGAGGAGCTAACAAAGAGAAATGATTGATGACAAAGTCACACAATCTACAAATAAATGCAGAAATGTGTCTTTAAGTTGTCCTTCTAAAAAGTGGAATTCCATGCTAATTACATCACTGACAACAGTTCTGCTATGCTAAAACCCAGTGATGCAAGCACTGGGAACACATATATAGCGATCTAAACTTTGACCACCAAGTGTTCACACTGGTATTGAAAGACTATGTTGTGCACATCAGAAGTCACCATCATATTCAGATCATAGGATTGTATGACAGCACTGTACTTGAACCTCATCAGAAAACTAATAGTGTCTTTTGCATGTACCTCATCAAACACATGCAGCAGCTGGAGAGACCACAGTCCTTTCTCATCAAGATAAGACAGCACCTACAAACCATGTCATGATGTATGTGGCTAGAATGAAAGTCATATCAATATAATCTATATTGTATCGGATTAAGTTATTTCAGCCTTGCCTCCATGCCAGTCTCTAACCCTGCCCTGGTGGGAATAGTGGACATTCACAAATCAGATAAAGTTGATGATATCAGCAGTGTCTGTTGAGGAAAACATGGTAATAACAGTGTCCCACATGTGGGTATAAAAGGCTCTCTGAAATGTTAAGCAAGAGCATAAATGCACACACATACACACACACATGCACGCACACACACACACACACACACACACACACACACACACACACACACACTTGATTGCAGTGAGAACCCTTCTCTATCTAAGTATACAGACTACAGTCCTCTGTATTTAAGGCAAGAACCACACATGTCTGATTTGAAGTGTCTCAGACAACACTTTATAGATGATGACATCAACAGTGTCTGTTGAGGATAATAATGTAATAGTGTCCTACACACTGGTATAAAATACCCTTGGTAATGTCAAGCAACAGCACAAACACACACACACACACACACACACACACACACACACACACACACACACACACACACACACACACACACACACACACACACAAGCACACACACAGTTGACTACAGTGAGAATAGAACCCCACCTATCTAAGTGCACAGACTACAGACCTCTGTACTTTAGGCAAACACCACAGTACAAGTCTGACTTTTGAAAGAATGCAGGTCAACTTACAGTGGATGACGTCAGCAGGCCATGTTAGAGAGAAGATGTTGGGGAGGCCTGCATAGGTTCATAGGCATTTACTAGCCTAATGGCCCTGGAGTGCTTACAAGCCTAGCTGTGTAAAAACACAAGTACCCTTATTGAGTATAGTTAGATGTCATTGTTAGCAGAGCAATTTTGTGAATCACACTGGCCCTGTCCATGAGGGACATAGGTGCCACCTCAGGGGGTCCAAATGGACAGAAGATAAGTCAGCAAGCAAAGGAGAGTAGTATTGCTGAAAATGAATTAATCCTCAAGTTTTGGTGTGTACCATCACAAAGGTGGACCCTGTATTTCACAAAATCGCAATGAGATGACATTGATATATAGACAACATTTATGTAGTCTATATCATGGACAGAAGTAGGCCAAAAATTAAAAAAGATAGCAGGATAAAAAAGTGCTCAATCCTGATAGGTTCACTGGTGCCAGGACTTTAAAGAATGGCAGTGTAGAATCCTCAAAACATAGAAATATTCCTATGATGGTGCCATTCCAGGCTCAGGGGAGGATGACTCCTCTATTGTAGAAGAAAATAGCAGTCCACAAAAATCACAAAAACTGATAGGCCAAAGAAGAGCCATAAAGACAATAGAGTGAACTATTGAGAATAAATATTAAATTATGTATTGTTACTATTCTGAATAAAGCCCAAACTTTCCAAACACAAGATATACAAAAAGATTAAGAGAGGAAATTGGAGGACGAAAAACTGTCAGAGGCTTCAAATAAAAATTTGTGTTCATTAATACAACAGATGTGTGAAAAACATTATATTGAACAAGAAACTTTGATCTATTTGGAAAAAGAAGCATCTGAGAAATTGTGAAAATATAAACAACAAAACCTAGACATTTTTAAAAAGTATAAAGAAAATATGGACATGGGTAAGAAAGAGACATTTGATATGGTGAAATATTTATGCAAAGTCAGAAGCCAAATTAATCAATACAAAAAAGGCAGTCACAAAGATATTTGAAGAGAAATACTGGCAAAGGAATCCAGACATGGAAAACGTTACAATAGAAAAAATAAGAAGACAAAGAGGAAAAGTTGAAAAAAAGAGAAGTTAAAGAAATAGAAGCTGAGGTTATGGAGTACCTCCGAAGTGAAGGATTCAGTGTAGAAAATCTAACTCAGAAAGCACCATAGTGGTCTATAGTATAGAGCAATGGACATCCAAATTAAGAAGAAACCAGTGGAACAAGAAGCAACAGGTCAGTTGACATGTGAAGATATTTTGGAGCCTTCCACAGGAAACCAGTATAAATTTTCACTTGAAGTTGTACAGCATGGGAAGGAACAGGAAACTGTGGCAACTCTGATGCAGTCAATGCTGAGGAGTGATAAGCCAGTCCGTTCCCATATGACAGAGCAACGGATGACACAGAATGAAACTGAGGAGAATGTGCCACAGGAAGATGCCATAAAACTTTCTATAGAATGCCTGCAGGAAATGGAGAACAAAAAATGTTCCCTCAGTTTAGAAGAAAATGAGCTAAGAGAAGAATTGCTTGATTTAATAGCAATAGACAGACATATTAAGATCATTGAAAGAAACAGACTGCAGAAGGTCAATAAAACCCAAAAAGTCAGATGTTTCATAAAACAAATGAACACAGTAAGTAGGACTGTCCATAGAGATCCATGCAATATAAGAAAAGTAAGCAGGATATATTACTGTGCAGCTAAATTAATAACAGATACAATTCTACAAGAACACAGGGTAGTAAGGGAAAGGAAGGGGAGAAATCAAATACCATCATGGAAGTACCAAACAGAGAAAACTATAAAGAAAAGAACAGCTATGGTTAGAAGAGTATAGAAGAGGGAGCAGATCAACAAAAATACTCAGAAAGATAGATGTGATTAAAGCAATGTGCATTATTATAATGGATTAGGATGTATCATACACTATCACAAATAATAAACTAAAATATCAGCACAGGCAGAAAAACTGAGAAGATACACAGCTAAATATAAAGGACAATGCAAAATAAGCAAATTATTGAGCTACAAAGCATCATAGAAAATGAGGAAGTCTACACCACATAGGATCACCCATTACCACCATTACAAAAGACAGACACAAGAAAACCAGATATAGTACTCCATGAAAAAAAGACAAAAGTATCATTGATTATTGAAATCACTACACCCAGTGACTACACTGTCTTATGTACAGAGAGACATAAAGTCATAACATACCAGGATTTGCAGGTTGAAATGAGAGCAATGTGGAAGAAGGATACCCAGACAGTTCCAGTAGTTGTAGGGGCAGCAACAGGTCTTATAAAAAAGAATTTACAATCATACTTGGCTATTTTACCAATACATGTAAATCCATAAGAATTGCAGAAGGAGTCAATACTGGGCACATTGTGAGTGCTGTGAAGAGCACTTCTGGCGAACATCAAAGATTGAAAAAAAAATACGAATTTAATGAACTTTAATCGTACTTGGACTTAGGAATGGGGTCCATTCCTATCATGATATTAGAAACCGAAAGACTTGGAGAAATTAAAAAAAAAGTAAACTTAACAATCCTCCATCAAGTTGTCAAGGTTGCATTTGAATAGGGTCTTTGGGAAGCACTACTTCACATGCAGTGGGAGCCTATTACAGAGGAGTGTCAATTGATGGGAAATATATCTGTCTCCCCAGCATGTTCTGTTTATGCCACATGCTAGGTTGAGATCCCTGGATCAAGTTATTCTTGTCCCATTTGATTTGCAGATGTCCAGCATTTCCAGTAGGACAAGGTCTAACACTGCTCTGTAGGCCAGGCATAGGTCATCTCTCAGCAGCCTGCACCATACTGAGTACAGTAACAGGTCTTTCAGTTTTTCCATGTATGTCATGTTTTGGAGGCCCAGGATTCTCCCGGTCACAGACCTCTGTGTTTTCTCCAGTTGTTGCAGATGTCTGGTGAGGTAAAGACAGAAGGGAGCATTGTATTTAATTAATGGTCTGATCTGGGTAGAGTACAGCAGAGTTATCACCTCCCTGGATTTGTATGTAGTGGCCTTATGTGTGCAATGTAGAATGTATGTCCCATCACCATGGACACCTTGTGACTGAAGTGTAGATTGATATCAACATGCGTTCCCGTGTCTTGCCACACTGTGTTTGAACTTAGAAGGGTGTTATTTATATCATGATAAGTAGGGGTACTGCACTGCCAAACAGGACAATGAGGCACTGTTTGCTTTAAGGTTCAGTCTGTCAAGTTGGCACCAATCATTTGTCTCTGTCAGCCCTGTCTGTAATATGTTACCATCATTGGGGGACTGTATATGATAGTGTCCAGTTAACAGTCATCAGCAAACTTACAACTCACCAGGAAGCCAAAGACCACAGCAAATTAATCCAGCAGTGGTAGAAACCACTCCAGTTCACAATTGTAGAAAGAAACAATACTTTATTGGTCAAACCACTGCAATTTACAGTTAAGCATTTTCATCTAAACATAGACTTCTTTAGAACCATGAAAACTCCTCTAAACACTGAATTTAAGAGATGAGAGAAGTAAAATCAAACCACCAGGAACTATCAATCAACAGGCAGGCTGAACAAAGCTCAGGAAAGCTCTTAGGGGTGTACTCACACCAAAAATCCCTTCCACATTAAACCAAGTAAAAATGTCTAAAAACAAATTTAGAATGTCAAAATACTACAGAAAGCCATAACAGTTGTAACATTTTGCTTGAACTATGTTGGCTTTTAAGTTCACTAGCAATGGGAATATAGTCATTCAACCCAGGTGGATTTGCTGCATCTAAAGCCAGAATGACAACAACAACAACATATTCTTTTGTTGAGTGCATTTTTAGTCTTGCCAATATAGATGGCAGGGCATAACATATATTTTGCTAAGTAAACTAACCTCTCTGATTGACAAATGAACTTGCCACAGATGTTCATACCCCTAATTTTTCTATTATGTCATATTCATAGCTAGTTTTAATATAACTGCACTGATGGTACCAACTACGTTTTGTCATAGTCCAAGAGTCACTTTGTCTGAAAACAACTGGATTCTCCAATAATTGTTTTATGTTAGGCTTGTTCTTAAAGGTGACTGAAGGGAAATCAGGAAGATTTTGTTTCAGTCCCTCATCACAATGTAAGATGGCCCAATTTCTCCGCACCACTTTTTGGATATCTTTAGAGTCCAATCAGTAATATAAAGCCATATTGGTGTAGCCAAAATTATCCTTACTTTCATTAGTCTTGTCTTTCAACTTAATATTATCAAGGCCATACATAATACTAGGTGTGTATCTATTGTCTCTGTCTGCCCAGACGCCCTTCTGAAAATTATCAAAAAGAGTTTCAGGGTACCCTCTTTTGAAAAACATAGATTTGAGGGTGTTAATCTGTGTTAAACAATTGTAGTTGTGAAATCTCAGGTGAGATCCTAAATTGGCTTTTCATAATCCCCTTCCTTTTGATGGAAAGGGTGAGAGCTGGTGTATGACAAAAAAGAATTACAGAAGGTGGGCTTCCTGTAAATGTGTGTGTGTGTATACCGCCATACTGATCTTTTTTGATTCTGATGTCCAAATAGTGGATCTGAGCTGGATCAGCTTGGTGGGTAAATCTTAAACAAGTGGTACTAAACTGCAATTCATCCTTAAAAATATCGAATTGTATCTCTGTACCTGACCAAAGGATCAGTAAATCATCCAAACAGAGAAAATGCCCCACGCATTTTTTGAACACTGGGAGCTTGAATGAAGTCATAAGTTTCCATCTCAACAAGATGATGTTTGCAAAGGTGAGTGTGCATTCAGCCCCTATAGCTACTGTATGCCTTTCAACTGCTTGCAAAATTCCCCATCAAAGGTCAAAAAATTATTGTTTAATACAACCTCCATGAAATCACAAATCAGTGTGGTGTACGAAAGTATAAGAGAACTGTGTTGTGTCACCATTTCACCAGACCATAACAGACCTTTCTCATGGGGAATCACAGTGTATAAACTCTGGATGTCACAAGTCACAAGAAGACATTCATTCCACAGTCCAATTTTCTGGTTTATCAAAAAGATCCCAGGAATTGTAGACAATGTGTGAAAAACCTTGAACAAGGTGTTTCAACTTGTAGTCAATGAATTTAGCCATTGGCTCCATGACTGAACCACCACAAGCAATAATAGGATGTAAGGGTAGATCCAACACATTTGAGTGAATTTCTGGGATGCTGAGAATCTTCAGAATTGTGGGTTTTTGCACTAAAAGATAATTGTATAGGCCTTGAGATATAGTATCAAATAACAATAGTTGTTACAAGCAATATTGATCTCATTACTACAACCCTATCTGCACTACTGTCAGTTTCTAATTTCTGCTTTTCTTTAACTTCTTTACAAATATGCATCAAGTTAATGTTTTTTGTTTTTGTTTTTGTGTTCTCTCTACTATTAGCAAAATTCTGTTGGGAAACTATCTGGACCTGGGGCTTTTTCTTCTTTTATTTCTTAATGTTATTCTCAACTTCTAACATTATTGCAACAATTTTTATTTCACAAATTTCTAACCATTTTGCATTTTCAAGTTTTGTTTTTCCAACTCAACTTGCGAGAGTCAAATAATTTAAAATACTCTTTAAATGTTTTCCTTATATCTAAATCTGTATACATCATATTGCAATTACAATAAATCAAGTAAGATATATGTATATATATGTATGTGTGTGTGTGTGTGTGTATATATATATATATATATATATATATATATATATATATATATATATATACACACACACACACACACACACACACACACACACACACACACACACACACACACACTCACACACACACACACACACACACACACATATATATACATATATATATATATATATATATATATATATATATATATATATATATATATATATATATGAATTTGCATCATAAAATAGATCAGATAAATGATAGAACTGGAAAAGCACAATCCTAAATGACTGACACAAGAAAGAACAAAACCACAAAAGAAAAAAAAACTTTAAATTTCTTTTATGACACTCCCTACTGATAATATATACTTCCTTGGATTTACCATTCTTCCGTGCAGGACTAGCTTAGTCCTGCACAGAAGCGGCCGTTTAGGAGCAGGACGGCAGCACGCAATGCATATTAATGAAGGCTGCCTGACCTCCTAAACTTACATGGAACGTGTATGAGTGCAAGGGACATGTCTGAGAGCAGAGCTCTCAGAATATACATGCCCCCGCAATGAAGAACAGCAGAAAGGCCAAAGGAATGAGAGACTGCTCATAGGTGTCCGCATATCCCCAGCAACATTCCCTCACATGTACAACAGCAATAGTAAATCCATATAAAATAAACAAACCCTTTTTTTTTTATAAACCCAATTAAAGCTAACCATAGGTGCGCGGGTGTGCCCATCGCTTAGCTACGGTTAATGCAGCTTAAATGACTGAAGAGGATAACAAGGAAGATATATGTAAATAAAGCAATATAGCAATAGTGTAGTGGGCAGAGCATTCACCTTATGAGCAGGCATTTCCAATTCAAGTCCCACTGCAGCACTTTCCATTTTCCATGTGAAATCAGTTTATGAACATTTTTTTGCTGTATAACCTACTAAATAACATATAATTGTGAACTGGAGTACTGCATTAAATGCACATGTGAGGTGTCAGTGTCATAATGTTGCAAAGTCCGCAGATAATCACATGTGCCTCATACAGTATATGTACACAGGAATCATGGATACTAATGGAAGGTAAAATATGTAATGAATGACAACTCCATACAGCTTCCAACTCTCCCACCTTTCCAAGAACTATTAGATATTACTGTCTAAATCAGTGCAGTTGTAAGCAGGAGTAAGCACTAGTAAGCAAGTGTAAGCACCAATAAGCAGTAGTAAGCATATTTAAGCACTAGTAAGGGTATTTAAGCCTGTTTGCATATGGGTAAGCAATGCACACACAGGTTAAGCAATTTTGAAGCTAACTACCTGTATGTATAAGTAACTGGAGGTTAGCATTGCTTACCCTCACGCAAACCCATGCAAACCCGCTTACAACTCCTCAAAAGTGCCTTAATCACTGTGTATCCAATGGCCCTTGTTCTGCCCAGCAACAAAATAAACAGCCTTGCAGGTCTTGAACCCAGGATTCTATATACTATAGTCACAGTAGTTAACCACCAAGCCATCACAGCAGTACAGAAGAATGAGGTATCACCAAACAAGTCCTCACTATAGTAAAATCAAACTGAACTTCTTAAAGGAATCAGTATACAGTTATATGTTCTATAACCCACTACATAACATAAATACGTAAACTGGAGTACAGCAATAAGCCCACATGTGAGGTGTAATTGTAATAGAGTGTAGAAGTCCCCAATAAAACACAAGGACCCCATACAGTGTATGTACACATGAATCATGGATACCAGGCATATATATATATAAGATGTAATGAATAATAAGTCAATGCCAGAAAGAAAATATAATGCAAAGTCTAATGTAAGCAAGGCTAAGCATTGCACAGGCCAGCTTAGGAGGTGTAAGCAATGTGTAGGCCGACTAACTCAATATGCCCAGTGTAATACCCCTTTAAACAATGCCAACCTTAGGTAAGCAGGTTTGCCCATAGCCTAGCCTTTTCAAAACCATCCAATCATTGCAAAGTGCAGGAAATCGGCCCTACTTAAACCCAACAGGCAGGAATACATCTCATAACTGGTTGTAGCTTCCCCTTGCAGGCACCATGTCAGGAAGGGGAGCGGGAGTGCTCTTTCAGGAGCAGCGCTGTTGTATCCAGGAGTCCAGAGTCAAGGCAGGACTCCTTGTTAAAGACCATGAGCAGAGAATACTGCAGGGCCAGTACTAGGGTTCACAATATAAGGTGGAAGCCTGGGACTGTCTCGCTCATGACCTCACCAGTGCCACTGGCATACCCCAAATTGGTGAGCAGGTCAGGCATCACTATGCTAACCTGAAGCAGCATAAGCAGGACCTCTTGGAACAGTGTATCCAAGAGGCTAGAATGGCAGGGGATGTCCCAGATGTGTGCAAGTATCACTCCACTATATATGTAATAACTGCCAGCTCATGTATGTCATTGATAGGTATGGCTAAATATTCCTCTTATGTCCTCCACAGCTGCAAGTGAGCAGACCACGAACCAGGAGGTCCATGGAATTCATCTGAAGAGGTTGTGATGTGAGGCAGGTCAGTAATACTCTTGCATGTAGTGTCATAGGAAATAAATCTAAAAGTATTAGTAAATTAATTGCCTGTATAAAACCTGTATTGTTTAAGGTAAGTACTGCATACAACGGAGAATATGGCAGGAAGAGTCTCATATAGTTTGTATGTAAATAAAAGTGTAATAGTCTGACAATAAAGGACTAACTGCTGGACTACATGTGTATACTCTGGTATCATATGGTAATGTAGATTTGTAATCACGTAATAGTACTGTTGTATTAAGTACTGTTACCCACACTGTGCACCATAAATAGAATGTATAGGAATGCCTGTGTATGACTGCTGTAATCCCCAGAGGCCATTTAGTACAACTGAGAGACACATAGACAGAAAACAGGGAAAAGGCAGACAGCAAAACCCAAATAGCACATGCAACCGAGATGTAAACTGTTGTAATTTTAGCACACACAGCTGTGGTTCGAATTCTGGCAGTGGTAGTAGTCTGCATACAGAATCATATCCCACAACTATACAGATATGTCCAGAATGTCCAGTAAAGTGGCCCATATCTATTGCCTGTCAACCTGTCCCCCTGGGAAATCAGTGAGATGATCCCAGATGTATAGGCAGCAAACTGGAAATACAACTGATTGACACACATCTATGAGAACAAAGCTGACACACAAGCAACTCCCCAAAACCTTATGAGAGTAAGAAGCCACGTATGTCCCATTTACAGCCCCATGTTGCCAAGCTGTGGGCAGAGTGTGTACAGTAACAGAGTGAGATGTATTTGCATAATAAATGTGGAATCTGGTACTGTGTGTGGCAACATTTAGGTAGTGCTAACAAACATTTCTCCCACAGGTCTGTCAGATACCAAAACTGTGCCCAGAAATACAAGAATGATACCGTGTACTAGTACTGTTTACTCTGGTATTGTAAGGCATTGTGGCTGATGCAGTTGCTCTAAATAATAAGGTATTACTCATCACTGTTGCCCACACTGTCCTACAAAATATAACTGTCTAGGAAATCATGCATAAGAGTGCTGTAATATAATTTCAGAATGCAAAACCACAGGAGAATTATAAGACAAAAAGCAGATAGGAGATATACAGCAATATCTACATAGCACACACAACTCTGATGGACAGTGTTAAAGTTGTAGCAGACACAGCCATTGTCTGAATCCTGGGAGTGTAAGTAGGCTGCATACAGAGTCATACCCTACAACTCTACAGATAAGACCAGAATGTCCAGTATCTGGACCTTTGTGTGGCAACATTCAGGTAGTGCTAACAAACATTGCTCCCACAGGTACATCGGATACAAACACTGTGCCAAGAAATAAAAACCTTGATACTCTGGTATTGTATGGAATTGTGAGTGTTGCAGTTGCTCTGAATAATAAAGTATCACTGATCACTGTCACCCGCACTGTGCTACATAATATAAATGTATATGTGAGTGGTAAGTCACTAAAGGTTGAAGAGGGCAACAGTCTAGTTATGTCCTGCATGTCATCAAGAAATAGCCAGAGTCTGTGCAGAAAGAGTTGGATAACTATATGCACAACATCAACCCAGAATCTGGGAGTATGTGTCGAAACAGTTAGTGTTAACAAACATGCCCTCCACAGGTATACCAGGTAAGAGGTGTATACTGCAGGTACAACTAGTTCATGTATAACGATGATGACAGCCATATCACTGTCCAAACTAAGCCTATAGGGTAGTGTAGTAATACTTGTAAGGTACAGATAACAGCACTGACTAAGAAAGTAATGTGGACTACAGGAATATGCTAGTTGTTAATTGACATCTTTCTCTCCCCCCACCATATCTCCAACAATAAATTACATACCCACCTCAACCGGTATGTAATGACTCCACTCTTCTGATTATGTCCTATTGGTTGATATATATTTAAACTTGTTTCCATGCATGTGCTATATTGAATTACTCCAACATTGGTGGCATGGTGCCATCAATGTACCTGCATGCTGTTGTTATTACCACTGTGGTCCCATATATGCATGTGTTCTGTTTGCTATGCAACTGTTCCGTATCTGGTGTCTGGGTTAATGGGAATATCTATGCATGCAGTTATACCTAATCCTGGAATGTGTTGACTATTACTAACCCACATATGATGATAAAATCTAAACACTATAGCACATTTGGGAAGGCCAGTCCCAGCAGACCCACCTGTCCCACCTCAGCTGGCCATGGCACCGGGCACCAGCATGTCTGGGGCCCAACCTGGGACATCCTCGTTCGTTGGTCCTGCACCACTTTCGGGTGGAACCGCCTCAGGGGATGGGGCTTATCCCCCCCTGGGAGTGGGTGCAGAGAGGAACCTGTCACCTGTCACCAGGTCCAGGTCGTGGTGTGTAGTGAGCTCTGCAGGGAGGTCAGAGATCTGCTTTGCCAGCTTGAGGGCTGTGTGTCACAACTAGAGAATTGGCCTGGCTCTGTGATTTAGCCTCCAGCACAGCCACCTTCGGGGCTGTGAAGGTTCAGTGGTGACTGCCCATGGGTGGGGATCTTAGTCCCACTGTTTCCACTAGGAAGCTCAGGGGCTTCCCACATGTGTCATATACTGCCCTGTATACATCTTGTTTGTCTTGTCTGTTAACCTATGCAGCCTACCTCCCCAAATATACCTACTATCCCTTCCCAACATCCCACTCTCACCTGAAAAAAAAGGGCAATCTGTCCCCCCCAAAAAATTTGCCCCATACATAGCTGTCCATTTCACACATGTGTCCACTGGACACATGTAATCTGGTCTAATTGGCATCACAACATATTATTGTTGTCCTCACTCCCCTCTGTCAGGGGTTTGAGTGTCCAAATCTACCTCCAAATGCAGTGTATATCCACAGCTATTGCTGTAGAAGAAATGGGCAGCTTTGGACCTTCCCTATACCCTTCCTGCACATCCCTAGCTATTTTCCCTACTGTCTTTCGCTCTTTGTGCTCCTTTTTCACCACTTTCCTATCAACCCTTTTTCTTTTCTTTTAAAGAAATTAGCGTGGGGGGTAAGCGGGAGTAAGCACTTTTAAGCAGCAGTAACCGGGTTTAAGCCTGTTTGCATGGTGGTAAGCAATGCCTACACAGATTAAGCAACTGAGAAGCTAAATCAGTATAAGAAACTGTAACCTGAAGTTAGCAGTGCTTACCTCTGTGCAAACCCGTGCAAACCCACTTACACCTGCCTTAATCACTCTGTATTCAACGGCCCGTGTTCTGCCCAGCAACACAATAAACAGCCTCTGCATGGCAAATCCAGGATTCTGCACACCATACCCAAAGTGATTTTTAACTAAGCCATGTCAGATATACATAACCCTGATGTTTTCACAAACATATCATCCAGCACAGTCATCCAACAGTACAGGGAATATATTTCAACATGCAGATGTATGTGTGTGTGTATATATATATTAATATCTAAATAGATATAACATATCTATATATGTATATATATATATATATATATATATATATATATATATATATATATATATATATATATATATATATATATATAGATAGATAGATATAAATATAAACATATATACATACATATGCATGCATCTATAGATATATATGTCTACATCTATATGTCTATATGTATAAAGCAAGTTAAATATATGTAAGCAGATATATATATATATATATATATATATATATATATACAGGTATATATATATATATATATATATATATATATATATACAGGTATATATGGACATACATCTGTAGATAACAATGGGAACTTAACAAAAAACATATACATCCATATGCACCGGTAATGGGGTTGAGAGGCCCCAAATAACATACGTCTAGTATGAATAGGTATCCCCCCCAAGTCAAGCACATTTGCCCTGCAATACACTACCAACTGTTGCAGATCCCATAAAAAGGACCTGACACAACATGGGCACAAGATGTTAACAGTACTCGTTCCCACCTGTATGATGTCAGGCTGGTATCAGTAACATATCATGCAGTACAGTCTGGCTCCCATAGGGAATGTGCAATGTGGAAGCAATCAACATCCCTAGGATACATATACACAGACACATATATGCCGATACAGATATACATAAATATATATATATATATATATATATATATATGTAACTACACATACACACATAGAGATATGTATAGTAAGATACATATGTAGAAGGTGCACGCAATATGGAACAGCCACTAAGCCTACACTTACCACCTTACCAAATGGATACTGTATGAGCCACCCATACAAATGGCAATCGTTGCCTGCAACATATACCCACAGAGAGGTCAAAGGATATAACACCTCACACCAGTTTGCATACATGGGAAAGCTTTATTTGCATGCTATTACAGTTGTATATGCCATGTCACATAGCTGTTTAGACACTAACATCCATATAAACAGAGCAATGCAACTGTGAAACAGTTATACTAATATGGTAGTCTGGAAAGGTTTACAAATGTTGCTGTCCAGGCCGAGGCCTTCAAGTAGTACAATAGTAAAGACAGACTGGGCCACAGGATACCAAACAATCAACAGTAAGTAATGCAGATGTATAGTTCATCTGCCTCTATCTACACTCTGTACACAATCCCAAGGGGGTAAAGACCTCAGTTGACACAAGGGGATGTAACTGTTACATAATAAGGCATAACTGACACCATCACAAGCACAATGACAAACAGAACTGTCTGTATGGCAGGAGGTAACAGGCCTGCATTTACCCAAGGTGGATTGTATGGAAATGTACATCCAGATACCTTAAGGCAGCTTACCCCTGATACCCCCACATGTTGTAACAGCCTAGGTTAGTTATGGTGCATCTCCTCCCACATAGACTCAATAATACATGGCCATATACCACTGTTACATACACTGGCATCTGGAGTGCATTAGGCACATATGTATTGTGTAGATGAAGTACACACATATATGGCCCCAACCCAACTGTATGTGTGGGGGATACAACAGCAGTGGACTGATGGCAGGAATGGCAGCATGACATACTCACAGCCCACTACAGAACAACCCCTGACAGCATGTCATATGTGCAAAGCCTGGTATGTAGGTGGAGGACAGAGGCTGGAACACAGGCCCATATGTGGAAAACTGTTGTCGTACACTAAGCAAGTCACTGGTGTTACAGTATAGTCTGCAACATACCCTTAGTCCGGAATTTGAAGTTAGAAACAGAATTGGATGTAGCCATGTACTGATAGCACTCAACACACACACTGGCAATGAAATATCTGACAAAAGACCTGTGTGGTGGACAGACAAAACATAATAGGCACACCTCTGGCCATCAAGATAGGCCCACAGCTGAGAGCTATGCAGACAGTCTGCATTCCAAGTTAAACTAGTATGTACACACAAACTCTGTAACACCAGTACTATACAATGCAAACAACTCTACTCACACTCTGTCTGTAGTTCTGGAACCTCTTACAAATATGTAGCTGGCCTGAGTGTGCAGGTTCTCCTGTAAGAGGTATTGCTACCTGCTGTCTGTAACACTGATGCCCACACACAGGAAGGATGTCCATCACACAGAAAAGGTAAAGGGACCACGCCCACATGATGTAAGGATTTATAGTAGGTGGTTACCATGACAGTGGTAATTGGAAGTACTACACAGCAAGCTGCTTGTAGGTAGCAAGTGGAAGACACTGATTGGTGCAGAGGCCATCACCTTTGTAGAGGTGGGTGCCACCCACACACCAGCCGAGGAGCATGCAGGTAAGGACATAGGGCACATCAGTAGACTACTGTTGCATATACATCCACATCAGTGCAGGTAGAAAATGCATATCTGACATATCATAGATATATTATGTTGCTGCATAGTAGTGATAAACATATTTCTAGATGTAGTAGTATTGTGGAAATGTACTGTTGATGTATTGTAATACTGCACCCACCCTGTAGCACTGGCACAGGTGTGGTCACTGACATTGCATCTCTCACCCTCTTATGTAGGTCCTTCCGGGATACCACCAAGGAAGCAGCCCGAAGCTGGTGAGTATGGTTTATATAGATGCTTGCCAACACACCGGGCATGTAATGGTGATGGTATATTCCATGCATACATCTAACACACCTACCCGGAATGCATGCTGTACATGTGCATGTATTGTTGCTGTGAAATGTGCAGCATCACAGGGGTGACCATGATGGGGTAGTGGAAGGGTATGTCAGACACCTGCATGATAACTAACATCCTGTCATTGCGGAATATGTCCACAGGGAGTAACATAATGGTGGGAGACATTGCCTACAATAGGGACATGCTCGGAACAGCACCCATATACAGTGCAACACAAGTGTATATACCTGTTCAATGGCAGCTGCTGCAGAGATACACTATGGCATAAGGCATTACAGTAGTTCACATTATCAGCTGGGACTAGGCTGTAACATGTGGTGTTCAGTGTATGTGACTCTGCAAAGTGGCACACATGTGTAGGGTTTACTTGTCATGCATCTGCAAAAAGGCTGAAGGGGGGGGCGTCAGCATGACACACCAGTGCACTTCAGCAGGGATCCTTGGAATGGCTCTATCTGCACATAGTCAGGCTCAGGACCTGTGGCAGCTGTAACCCTACCCCCACAGCAATAGTGATGGTAGTGTGTGAACACCATGGGATGTGCACGAGTAGACCTTGCAATCATGCAAAATCAGGGGACATGTGTAGGGCAGACTGAACATACACTGGCAAATGCAGATGGCCCACACTGGTATACCCCTGCCAGGAAAAGGGACTACTGTAGTACACACAACAGGTGCGATAAACCATCATGATAAGGGTATGCAGACATATGCCTACACGGTGTGTATGCATTGCAGTCAGCAGACGCACACTTAACACAATCCGTACACACTGCATGTGAAAGTAGAGAACATATGTCACATCGGGCTCATGTACTGTTAAGACATGCAGTGATGTGATCCCATGACAGATCAAGAATGAGTGTGTCAAATCAATAAAGGTATGTACACCCCCCATAGCCACAGTATGCTCTGATGGTTGTCAATGTAAGAGTATGGAATTGGTCATACATGGTCTGCTAATGTTGAGAGCTATGCATCAGACATCAGGCATTCACAAATGACATTGGTCCACATATCATACCAGGTATGTGTTGCTGGAAAACATAGGGGCTGTGAGCATTAAAGCTGACATAACCAACACAGTAGTACACATTCAGCAATGGGCCATACACCTGTGAGGTGTGGTGCACAGTACATGGCAGGGTGCAGAACAGGTGCACAAAAATACCATGTTCATGGGTGCAGTGGTATCCAGGGGAAGGGGCTTTACCTAGTGACACAACACATGTATCACACACATGAATGCTGTTGCCAGCATGGATTGACTATAGCTGCACTGCATGATGTCAGGTACAATATGTTATGCATGTAGTCAGTTTGTCTGTAGGGTCACTCTGGAGAAGTGGAGGGAGGTTGATGCATGTAGGATGCTTGTGTGCAGTGTGTGTGTGTTTGTGTGGCTGGCCATGTATGCACATTGTGATTGTGGGGTGTTCATACAGCAGTACCTCCCTCTGGGATCATGAAGTACATGTACATGGACTGCCACATTACACGCCAGGAATACCTGTCATGTGTGTAATCACAGGACAGCTAATAGTATAATATGGTCTGTAGCATGAAACAGGCATCCAGAGGGAAGGCAGACACCAGGTACACCCTTAATATCGCATTCAGCAGAAAGGTCACCAACAACTCACATATGCAGCACTACAGATGCATTGGGGAAGTACTAGTCAACACCAGGGAGTGTATCCAAATATTACAGATGTCACATGATAGGCTGAAGGAGCAGCATATCAGGCATGTACTGAGCATTACATACACATGACACAACAGTGCATGATATTATGGATAGAACATAGCAGCCCACACATATAGGGGCCATGCTCAGATATCCGGACATACAGAGGGTGCATACCAAATGACAGCAATGAGGCCATGTAAAACCACTACACACAGGTCAGGCAGGTAAAGTAGCAACAGGCCTTGTGTTGTGACCACTTGTGTAGGCATTTAGAGGATTGATATGTTACTGAGTGGTATCAATGTGTGTATGTTAACAAGTGTGATGCAGGATGGGGTACCACATGGACATATACATGGGACTGTCTGTAAAGCCATGGACAGGTAGGTATTACAAAGGTGTGTGTGTGTGTGTGTGTGTGTGTGTGTGTGTGTGTGTGTGTGTGTGTGTGTGTGTATGTATGTGTGTGTGTGTGTGTGTGTGTGTGTGTGTGTGTGTGTGTGTGTGTGTGTGTGTGTGTGTGTGTGTGTACTGTTAGGCAATGCTGTACAGGTTTTAAAGTGCATTTATTGTTTTCCCCCACAGGTGGTGAGGTGGGACCGTCCCTCCTGCATGCAATCTGATGTTGGTGTCCATACAGACACTGAAGATTTGTCATCATCAGGTGAGAGTAGCACATTGAGACCTGTACTTGGACATGCCCATGGAACCCCTGGTAGGCATAGTCCATGAGTCCATGGCTGGAAGCAGTGAACTGCACACCCTGCCAGGTATGGTCTGCAGCTATTCATAAACACCTGTGTAGGGCAGCCGCATGGCAGAACTGTGCGCATGCATATCCACGCACTATGCAAACACACCTAGGGAAACACCATACCTACACACACCACATCTCCACGCCCAGCTCACCACAGTACACCCCTCACCCACACACATAGTGTCAAATGTATGGCCCACCCTCAGCCTCTGGCAGACCAACATCACACCCTGTGCATATGATGATACCTGTGCCACATCCCTGTCATCCATACCTTCAATGCAGGGACAGGCTGATATGGTTCTGATGCACACAGTGAGTGTACTACAGTGTACCACAGTACTGCATTGTAACATGTTGAAAGGAGTAAAGTGTAATGCATATATGGCAGGTAGTGTAGCCATCCAGAAATGATGCATTATAGCTCTTAGTAACACTGGTTGATTGCGCTCCCTATAATGTTATCCATGTGTGTTATAGGTGTACGTGTCAGCACGCGAATGGTCTGCAGTCATATTCCACAACAGGGTATGGTACTGTGGTGACACCATGGATGTGAAATATCTGGGGTACAGTTGAACACATGTCACAGGTTACTAAAATGGTTATTGCCTATGCCACATAGACAGGTGACCTGCTGAGGCATGTATACCCTGCAACCTGATGTAGACCCATCCACATACATGCACACTGTTACTTGGCAACACTGGGACTAGACCCCTATCTAGCTATGTAGTGATACTGAAGTGTGTGGCTTACATTGCACACACCACACAGCATTTAGAGTGAGGTTTGTCCCAGGTTACATGTTACATGCAGAACATCCCCAGACATGTACATGGGGGATGTAATGGGTGTATATGGACAATACATAGTGTGACATACCATCATATACACATAAACAGACACATAACAGCCAGACACACATCCGAGATACCAGGGCCTATCGCTGCTAACTTGAACATGTGTCCAATGTGTTACAGGTAGGCCGCACACAGCACATGCATAACTGGCTTGGATTGTGGTATCAGTTACCTGTATGGTTGATGGTGACAGTGGTAACCATAACGTGGTATATGGGACATATACCAGGTGTACCTTGGTGTAATGACAATGTACACAGCACCTACATCCCCCAGTGAATATTGTACTCCCTGAAACCCATGATGACATTCTGCCATGCCCGCCATCACACATTGGCCACAACTGCGATATGACCCATAATATACACCCAACAGTGGTACTACACGGATATGCATCTAATGCACATGCCACACGCATAGTAGGGTGTTGCATTGTCATGCCTCACCTATGCACATCAGCAGCACTATCTGTACTACTGTGTGACAATAGGTAATGTAATAGGAGTATGTGGCTTTGGAATGCTGTACCCTACAGATATACGGACATGCACAACTACACACACATGCCAGAACACAATGGGTATCCCACGCCTATCAACGCATTTGTAAAACACTGTTGTGCCGGTACTGCAAAGCTCGTGTAGCCAATATGGGGGGGGAGCTTAACAGGGTATATGTAATGTCTCATACTGCAGCAGCCACAACTGACTATGGCAATGGGTGTTGCGTTGGTTGTGAAGGCCCTCATGGAATTCCCAAGTACAGGTGTGCTAACACACAGACACTGCTAAACTCAGTCATGCACATATAGACATCTCAGCACAGGGGTGCATCGCTGCAGGTTGTCATAGCTGTGTACCTAGCTATTGTTCAAGGGGAGATGGGTTCTGTAGGGGTTGTGTGTACAGTGGTATCCTGCCACCTGCCAGGTGGCAGTAGGCAATCTATCGACAGACACTACTGTGGTGACCCTCGGGGTGAGATTGGCATGCATCAGTCAATCCTCCAGGTGCCTCCTTCACATGGCCACTGAGGTGATCAAGTTGACATGTATGCAACATGCATTACAACACATGGTTAGTGTCTGTGATGGAGACCTGTAACCAAGAATGTTCTGTTGTCTGTGGTAGTGCAGTGGAGGCACCCGTGGTATGTGATGCATACAGGGTGACATCTCCTATATGTGCCACTTCTTACACAGCTGGGCAGACATGTCAGTGTCAATCAAGCTTAGGTTGCCTGTACATATCCCAGCTGGATACCTGCCATCTGCACACCTGTAGAGGGACTGACAGGCATCAGCTTGGCAAGTAGCTATGCAATGGCATGAGTGAGTTGACAGATAGATGTCTGACAACAATATATATGGCATAACTACATGTCGGAAGCCCTAGCATGTGCTGTACAGATGGTAGTCTACAGTTACATTCCACATGACAGACCATTACCCAGTAAGGGGTATATACTGTGACACAGCTCACAAACCAGGGATACAACAGGGAGGCCTCAGTGTCCAGCTATGCCTGCAGGTGTGCCTGTTGGCAGTACTACATTTAGCACTCTACTCTTGCCTGGGTTAGCATTGTCAACAGTAGTACTGCCATGATACACTACATGCCAGTGTGACAGCACATACCCTGGGCTACTACACCTGTCTGCAACACATTCACATGGATAACAGTGCTGTACAGGCCTCATATATGTCTGTGTCCCACACATGACACTCACACCCCTTGCTACTGTAATGACAACACATAGGCGCATGTATTGTACATGGCATTCCATACACTTATTACAGATTATCAGACTGAGTGGACTGACCTGGTTACCAGGGCTAAGCCATGCTTAGCAAGTATCAACATTGCTGCACTATAACAGCTGAGCTGATTTGGCACTGGTAAGTGAAGCCAACACTGTGTAAGCACCCGTATGTTTACCCATAGCTCAGCACTGCTTAGCTTCATGCAAACCAACACAAATGTGCTTAAAGCTGCTCAAAACTGCCTTAACCACTCTGTATCCAACAGCCCTTGTTCTGCCCAACAACAAAACAAACAGCCCTTGCAGGTCTTGAACCCAGGACCCTGTACACTGAAGTCACAGCACTTAACTACTACGCCATGATCACTGTGAAGACACTTATTGTTTTACCAATATAGCTGTCAATACACATATTGAGCAGTATTGAACAATTGCCTTTAGTTCCTAAATTGTGTAGTCCTTGTTATTATTATGACTGTTGCATCACATATGTTGTTTTATCATAATGTACACATAGCAGATACACATGGTGAGATACATCTGGCAGCATATACAAGTTTACTCATGACAGGAATATGGTTGTATACATATAATAGGTCTATATATGTCTACATGTACATGCACATGTATACCCATACATATGTCTGTATACACATCTGTATAGTGCAACATATATATGGCCATGTGTACACCTCTTCATATGTACATATATATGTATCTATATATATATATATATATATATATATATATATATATATATATATATATATAGTTTTATATATATATATATATATATATATATATATATATATATATATATATATATATATATATATATATATATATATATATATATATATATATATATATATATATATATATATATATATATATATACGCATATATAGATATACGTATATGTATATATATAGATGTATGTATATATAGCTATATAAGTATGCACATCCTATGTGTACAGATATGCCTAGTTATGTTGGCATATATGTAGATATCTATAAATATATGTGCATAAATATCTATTATGATATACCTACTATTGTCAATATATGTGTAGATATCCATACATATATGTGCATATGTATCTCTATCTGTATATGTGTAGACATATATTGCTCTGTATATGTATATATCTGAGTGTGTATATGTATATCGATGTACATATACATATCCATCTATGTATGTCAATATGTATATGTGTATATATCTATATAGATATCTGGAGAATTATATATACATATATGCTCACCATATGCCCTGAACATAGAGTGGAGCCCTACCTCAGCCCCTATAGTTCCAACTTCGTAGTGCAAGGGGATGTCAGGTATGTATTGCAGGTATATTTGTAGACTATTGCTACTGTAATAGGGATTGTCTTCACAGACATGGTGTGTGTGGGAGGTCAAATCTGCTTTTAACATGTGCGCCATTGGCTACTGACAGACATCCTAAGGACATCATAGTACAGTACCACTGCTAGCACAGTAAAGCTCCTGTGGACTGCAGCAGAGAAATTGCCCAATATATGTGGACAGTCCGACACACCCTGGACAGTCCAGAGGTATACACAGAACCCCTTAGTGCAAGACATGTGGACCAAGCCTGACAATGTGAATGTTAACAGACATGTAGATGGGTATAACACATACCTACTGGTATACATTTTCCCCCATAGGTTATGCATTCACACACCTCTGTCTATCCTGACACATAATAACCACTGGTACAAAAGTGCCATGGCCACATAGCGCCCACTAGTTATTGACATACATCTGTACTGCATCCCACTGCTTTGTCTGCCATACATGACTGTTATGGTGGCCCAACAGCAGTACATCTGGCAAGTATCTGGACATGACATCTCACTGGGTAAGTACACTAAGCTGCAAGGCATATAGCAAAGCACTGTGCAGGCTACAGGCATACTGGCTCAACACTGGCCAACATTTCCTATGGGGAATACACATGCACCTGCATATATAGCAGGCTCTACAGGCATGTCACAGCACAGAGTAACAGACACCTGTGTGAAAGTGCATAACCACAACCAATGTGAACACAGCCACAGACACATATGGTAAGCTACCATAATATTACAGTATATGGACTATCTGTTCAACACCATCCTCATATGTGCCACTCACACACTAACTCTACATATACTGGCCCACTACACAGTGTGGTCCGATACCTGTCTGTGGTATGGGACATGTGTATGTTTGACCCTACAAACATGTAAGCCAATAAAGGAACATACAGTGGAGGAGCATGTAACATCAGATAGACCAGGACAAGGAACGATGACATCTACCACAGGCTGTACATAGGCCAAGGTACATATTAACAATACACACACTATCGACAATCATCATAAATGCTCAGACCTCAGTACTGTACACACAACCAGAGAATGTCCAGGTTATGTCATCAAATATAATCCCTACTATACATAACATGTTTAGCAGTCTGATATCTCACTGACTTGTTATCAGATATGATGTCA
Source organism: Protopterus annectens (assembly GCF_019279795.1). Lineage (NCBI taxonomy): Eukaryota > Metazoa > Chordata > Ceratodontiformes > Protopteridae > Protopterus > Protopterus annectens. Next base: position 897,649,366 of record NC_056745.1, read on the forward strand.
TTAAATATGGTCTACAGCACATATGCATCTCTTACTGCATGACATATGTACAAAGGGTGACAGAGTTGTGGCTGGAGGCACAAACACAGGACATGTTGCTGTGATAACCACATACATTTACTGTTATAACAGGGTTTGTTGCAATGTATGTCCTATGAGGGATTTGAAGTCAGTAACTCTCACGGCTATCACCATCTACAGACTGCAATCATCACACTACCTTCTGCAGTTCACAGGTAGGTGCTCTGTGGGTAACACATGAAACAACAGGCACCACATATTGCCCAGTCTGCAGTTGACCCTCCAGATGTGGGTTTCCTCATAAACATAGCACTGACATGACAGGTATTAAAACATGTAGGGCAACCATATCCACACACACCCTGTTAAACCAATATTACTTCAAATGCAGTATAGCAGCACTTACAGTCTGTAGTGAGATCAGACACATGCCTCTCCTGTGTGTTGGCCTGTTTCCACAGTGTATGCTGTTAGAGGTAAATCCACAATCCATCTGAGATGCTGTTTGCCAAACAACAGATCGAGTTCCTGCACACAGTGAATGAAAAGGCCCAACACCAACATGATGTTTCTTGATATTGGAGTGTGTTTCCATGCAATTGGCTATGGGAATGTTACCACAGCTGCTCCACATGCAATCAGCTAAAGGAGGGCTGCAATTTGTGCAGAGGCCATCAGCTGATCTTGAGCATCACTTAAAATACACATGCTACTGCCTAAGCAAAGCAAGTAAAAGTCTCCACATCCACCAGAGAGGGAGTGAGAGAGGCAGACAGAGGTAAAGATAAGTCAGGGAGTGGTGGGAGAATAGAACATAAGCATGTTTGGGTCACACACCTACCAGTGCAGGGTATCAAATTCCCAATGACTATGTAGTGCTATCACATGTCTATGCAGTTATTAGATGCGCCACATAGGTTACATGTTGAGGAGCCCTCCAAACTTATATGTGATGGTGAGTGACATCTGCAACAGTGACATGGTAGCTATACAGTAGGTGTAGTACACGTGACTGTCCCCACGAACAGGTGTCAGCATCAACACAGCCACACTCTCACAGGGATGCATGCACATTGCCACACTTGGCAGGGCCAGGAATACAACTCATCACTAGTGAGATTGCCACAGCACAGTACTGTGCAGGTATCTCATGCACTGCAGGGGTCATACAGAGGTTATATGGGCAAAGGGTATGTGGAGGTATCTGACATCAGACAGCATGCTTCAGTATGCCAATGGGGGTTGTAGTGAGTGTGAATGTGGTCATAGGCATTGTACAACACACAAAAAGACACAGGGTTCCAGTACTGACATGCATGGGTGCATTGCTTCACGGGTGTGTAGTGGTTGACTGTGCCAGACGGCTATACAAGGCTAGGTGATGGGTATACCTTGGCATCACGCCACATGACAATGGTCTGCAGTGTTTCTTCAGGGTGTAGTATCTAGATTTGCCCACACAGGTGGGTATTGTATTCACCATCCAGTCACCTGCGTAACTATTGCGTGTGGCCAATGCTGTGCATTGCTTGCCATGTACGTGCTCCTGAGTCCATGACATGAATAGCGTCTGGGATGTGCACAACTCCCACATGCATGTACAGTGACATGTGCAACTGTACCTGGGGTGTCTGGCCCATGTTGCATACACAGATTGTTATCATCAAATGTGTCAGTCCTGGTCTCATGTGGTGGGAACTGTTAATGGGCAGGAGGTTGACCCTGCACATACATTGATAGCATGATACAGGTATTCCCTGATGTTAGTGGCATCTGTCCATACAGGGCATGTTTTTCAGGAATGGTATGTCCTTTGTGGGTCACATGTGATGGCACCACAGGTGTTGCATATGCCCAGTGGGGAACATAGGGAAGGTGCACTGTCAGGATGTATGTGCCTATTGGACTGATAAACAAGGTGCCATGGCCTCTGTAGCCCAATGCAATCACACCATGGTTATTATCAGTGGGCAATATGCAGGGTATTACCAACATAGCAGCTGTTGCCTAGGCAAGTGTGTGTGTGTATGAGACATGGGTTGAGAGTGTTCTCTGGGTAATGCAAGGGTTGCTAACTTTGTTCACCTGATGTCACATATAGGGGTATGGATTTGCACCCTAGCTTATTGGCTATTTCACTTCTGTTATCCCTATACGGTGGACATTGTGATGTATACTAGGGCCAACATATAAGAAATTTGCAAAACCCACTCCACATTGAGTGCAGTTGCTAATCACTCACATTCACCTCCACACAGGATACAAATGACAAACACAGATATACACACACACCTGTCATGTCTCAGATTAGAACTCCTACCTAACTAGTTTACTGCACTACAACACTACACAGTTATAGGATGCACCACAGAGATTATTGGAGCACTTTTCCCCCAAAGGTGTATTTCACAGTGAATGACATCAGCGGGATTGCCAAAGTAGGGCATTTGAATTGTAGTGAGTGTGACTAGCCTAAAATGCATTGCTCCTTACACAGACATAGACACACACAAAAACATCCTCAAATGCCATGTGTGGGAATAGAACCCCTACCAGAGTTTGATATCACACTACAGCATGAAGCTGATATAGGACACACCACAGGAAGTGCTGGAGTACTCTTTCCCTAAAGGTGTATTTCACAGTGAATAATATCAGCAGGATTGCCATCATAGGGCATTTGACTTGTAGTGAGTGTGACTAGCCTAAAATGCATTGCTCCCTACATAGACAAAAACATCCACAGCTGCCATGTGTGGAAATAGAACCGCTACCAAAGTTCTATATTACACTACAGCATGGAGATGTTATAGGAAATGCCACAGGGACTACTGGAGTATTCTTTCCCCAAAGGAGTATTTCATAGTGAATGACATCAGCAGGATTGCCAAAGTAGGGCATTTGAATTGTAGTGAGTGTGACTAGCCTAAAATGCATTCCTCCCTACACAGACATAGACACACACAAAAACATCCACAGCTGCCATGTGTGGGAATAGAACCCCTACCAGAGTTTGATATCACACTACAGCATGAAGCTGTTATAGGACACACCACCAGGATTACTGGAGTACTCTTTCCCCAAAGGTGTAGTTCACAGTGAATGACTTCAGCAGGATTGACAAAGTAGGGCAAATGAATTGTAGTGAGTGTAACTAGCATAACATATATTGCTCCCTACATGGACAGAAACACACACACACACACACACACACACACACACACACACACACACACACACACACACACACGCACACACACACAGTTGCCACATCTGGGATTAGAACTCCTACCTAACTAGTTCTTCACACTTCAGCAGTATGCAGCAGCCTTGACAAAGTAGGACATTTGAATTGTAGTGAGTGTGACTACCCTAAAAAGCATTGCTCTCTACACAGAGACACTCACACACACTTGCCATTTCTGGGATTAGAACTCATTCCTAACAAGTTTATCACACTACAACAGTACACTGTTACAGGACACGCCACAGAGATTACAGGGCTACAGATTTCCAAAAGGTGTATTTCACAGTGAATGACATCAGCAGCCTTGCCAAAGTAAGGCATTTGAATTGTAGTGAGTGTGACTAGCCTAAAACGCATCGCTCTCTACACAGACAGAGACACACACACAGATGCCATGTCTGGGATTAGAACTCCTATCTAACTAGTTTATCACATTCCAGAAGTACACAGTTTTAGGACATGCCATGGATATTACTAGGCTACATCTTTCTGAAAGGTGTATTTCATAGTGTATGACCTCAGCAGCCTTGCCAAAGTAGGGCATTTTAATTGTAGTGAGTGTGACTAGCCTAAAAAGCATTGCTCTCTACACAGAGACACACATAGACAGTTGCCATGTCTGGGATTAGAACTCCTACTTAACTAGTTTATCACACTACAGCAGTACACAGTTATGGGACACACCACAGAGATTACTGGGCTATGCCTTTCCCAAGGGTGTATTTTAAAGTGGATGACCTCAGCAGGCTTGTCATAGTAGGGCTATGGGGAAGGCAATATATGTGCTCAGGTCGTAACCCATTCATCTAGAGGTTGGCACACCACATGTGGGCACATGCAGGGTTATATTCCACAGGTACATGTTTACAGCTGCTAGATGACTACTTCCTTGTAAAGTCATGTTGCACAGCTAGCACTTGCACCACATAGTCAGTAATGCTGACTGATACCGGTGGCTAATGTCTGCAGTGAGTGACATCTGAACTTCATGTGGTTTTAGCCATTTGGCTGTGTGCTGGGTGGGACAGGCCTCATAATGGATGGCTCCTTGTCACAGTCATTTTCTTCCACACATCTATGTACATCTACTTTTGGCTTATTATAGTGTGTTGTCCTTGGATATATGCCTGTATTCCTATCCACTGTGTGTGCAAAGCATGAGTGGTGGATACTGAGGAGTCACGGCACTAACATCTGCAACTGCCAGATATGTCTGGTCCACTGTTGTTTGCGGACATGGGCATCATTTGCTTAAGTGTGTGAGTATATCCAGTATGACCTTTCAGTATGTTGTCTGACATTGCCTTCATTTCTCTAATTGTGTGAGTATGCCCAGTATGCCCTTCTGTATTAAATGTGTGGATCAATTCCAGGTAGTTTGTACACCAGTGCAGACCTTTGTGTTGTACACCTACAGGTAGCAAATTGTTTCTGCAGGGTATCCGTCAATCATTTGGCAATATGGGGAAAAACTGTGCAGGAGATAGTGTGTACTGTAGGTGATTGTGTCTGTGCTGCTTCAGCTGCATGATACTGCTTTTAGCAGAGATATTCAGACATGTGTACTGTTATATACAGTGATGTTTTCTGTCCTCATGTACTGTCAGGTGAACATGCTTGCTCACAGTGATGTCTTGGGGGACAAGGGTGACTGCAGCTGTCTCTGGTATTGTGGGCAGACACCTACATATTCATGGTAAGTTATGCCATTCTAGAGGGGGGGCTGCAGACACTTGCTGCTGGGTCTGTGTATCTGGTTCAGCACCTTTGTACAGTGCTTGCAGAGGAATCCATACGTGTACACCTATTGACATGACAGTATGGGCTTATCTTGTGTGGCAATGCCTCACAGCTGTACAGATTCTCACAGGTTACACAGAGGCAGGGGCCATGGGTCAGGACATTACCCCTATTGTGGTGTATGGGCAGGTGTGTAGCCACCCATTTATGTGTTTGCAGCCAGGGATAGTGTGTGCACACAGCTTGGTGTCAGACCTTGCACATTGCATGCTGCCCATGCTCCCACCCCCCTTTGTTATTCTAACCTCTTCCATACATTATGCATACATTCTCTGATACTTTCCCTAAGGTTATCACCCCATCACAGGTGTGTGTTATTGTTGGTCCACAGTTCATGCAGTGGGACATGGTTGACATGTTTCTGTGGTTTGTCCACATGGCCTTGCATATGGCTTATGTGGAGTGTGTTATGTTGTTATTTGGGTGTCCATGACATACATGCATTGGCAGTACATGTGAGACACAGGCCTTTGTCAGAGGCATGTGGGGCATTAGGTGTTGCTGCGGGCCAGATGTGGCAGGCTGTTGCAATTTGTCAGTCCTACAGTCTCAGACCACCATACAGTATATTCCCCTGGGGTGACAGGGTAGGTGTGATAGGTATTCATGCCAATATCTTCTATCAGTCTTGATCAGGTGGTGTGGATGCTGACAGGGTGTTACCCACAGCTAGGGACACTCCTGCATGGGACACCTGCACTGCATGCTGCATTCTTCTACTATTGGCATATACATGTGGGGTCATACTGTGCCCATTCCTCACAGCAGGGATATGACCAGAGAGGTACCTGTCGGTGGTGTTTGCATGAGCTGGGTGCATGTGTGCTATGGACACTACTTGCATCTGACACAAAGATATGCATGGGGCATTCCAGTTATGCTGGCATGTTCAGGTACATCAGCTGTTTCCCAATACATCAGTCCTACCTCCTTTGTGATCTGCAAGTGTTCGGGCAGACATCACAGGTATCCCCAACTACAGGACCAGTTACTGTGATCCATTCCTGCATGTACAATTCCAAGGGTGTCTCCATTTCACAGTGACACAATATATACTGTATGTCTGGGGTACTTTCCCCTGTGTACTGCTTGTATATCTAGCCCAACAGCCATGCCATGTCAGCCTTTCAGATGGTGACACATATTACCACCATACATTTACAATGGCTTGCTGCTAGCATGTGTTATACTGGTGGGGGTTGTCTTTGGCACTGCAGTTGTGAGGGCTTGTCCCTGTCATTAGCAGTAGTGGGCAATGGCCACCAGGTCTTACCTCAACATGCATACATACTGACCACTCTCACACAATATGAAACACACACCATCCTGACTCACACAGACATTCATATTATGCAAATGCTACAACCTATCCTGCTACCTTGGCCACCTCTGGGCATCTGTGTTCCACTCGTATTATACCTACTCATACATGTTACTACATTTCTACACAGGATTGGTGGGGGGCACACTTGACTGTTACTACATTTCTACACTGGATTGGGGGTAGGGGCACACCTGACTGTTTCTGCATGTCTGCATAGGAGTGGGGGGGGAGCACACCTGACTTTTACTACATTTATACATAGGATTGTAGGGCGACACACATGACTGTTTCTACATTTCTACACAGGATTGGGGGTAGGGGCACACCTGACTGTTTCTGCATGTCTGCAAGGGAGTTGGGGGGCACACCTGACTGTTACTACATTTCTATATAGAGTTGTGGGGGGACACACCTGACTGTTTTTACATTTTTACACAGGATTGGGGGGGGGCACACCTGACTGTTACTACATTTCTACACAGGACTGGGGGGGACACTTGACTGTTACTACATTCCAATACAGAATTGTGGGGGGACACACCTGACTGTTTCTACATTTCTACACATGACTGGGGGGCACACCTTACTGTTTCTATATGTCTATATAGGATTGGGGGGCACAACTGGCACTTGTACTCATTTGCTATGACTATACTGGTATGTCAGGTACTCCATTTCATTCTCTATTCTAACCTATCATGCTGACTAGAGGCATATCAGTGTACTAAGGTCTTAGCTTTGATTGACCTACATATTAGTATCTGACTTCCTTCCCTTCAGAACTAACATCCCACTGGCTGACCTGCTGTAGTCTGCTTGTGCAGGCTTTGGGGAAGGTTACCCATAGGCATCATTCAGAGGCCATAGCACAGCCTCTGTGTTTGTCTACAGCTGTCCTGCTTGCTGAGACTGTTGTTGGGTATGTGAACCTCCCTGACTGGCATGGGTGAGTCATATGGACACACATGTCACCCAGCACATTTCCTGTACTGGGTTTTGTCAACCTGTGTAGTACTGGCTACTATGGTGACTCCAGTATTTGTTGCAGATGTCATGGTGCCACTATGGGTGTCTACTATCTGCTGGCATATCATTCAGCCACCTGATTCTCTTGCATGCTTACATCCATACCATAGATACAGGTAATGACACATTCTACTCCATTCTGCAATTGGTAGGTTGATTGACTTACCTTGTAGGTGTGCCAGTACTGAGGATGGTGCTGGAGGGCTGCCTATGTTGGATGCACATAATACACTTCCTATACATGGTTGAGCACAGGTAGTGTCATGCTTGGCATCCCTTTTACTGTATGTGCGAGTCAGGGAGTGGTGTCATTCCATAGGTCCCTACTGTGTCAGTGTATGTGCTATGCGTTGTCTCTTTGCCAAGGCTAGGGCATACTGGGCATGCCTCCATCTGCCTACTGGGGCAGGCTCAGGTTGTTCCTCCTCTGAGTCACTCTATGCCTTTGCAGGCCTTGGCACTGGTGGAGGGCTGTGTGGCCCTGCCCCATGCTGTTCCTGCTGCAGCTGTTTCCGCAGGATCATATTGTGTAGCATGGCACATACCATAACAATTTGAGAACATGTAGCTGGTGAGTACTGCAAGGCTCCACCAGATGTGTCCAGGCACTGGAACCATGCCTTGAGAATCCCAAACACATGGTCTAAGTCTGGTCTGTAATTGCGCCTCATTATGGAGTTCTTGTTCGGGTGTGTGTGCATTTCTGATGGGTGTCATCAGCCATGGCTCCAGTGTGTAACCAGCATCCCCCACTAGGTGACCATAAGGTATGTCGCATTGGCAAATCTCTGGTACAGCTGTGTCAGATGCCAGATGTGGGAATCGTGATAGCTTCCAGGGCAGCCAGCACACACATTCATTATTATGCCCTGGGCATCACACATGACCTGGCAGTTGATGGAAGGGAGGCCCTTGCAGTTGATGTAGACCCTACCCTGAACACCGGGTGGTGCTTTGATGCACATGTGCATGCAGTCTATAGTACCCACTACCTCAGGCTATTCTATTTGGTGGAAGAGATGCATATTGCTGGCCAACACCTCACGGGTGTTGAGGAAATATATGTGATCACTGGCATGTGCTGACATGGCATCCAGGAATTGGTGGAATACTCTGGATGCTGATGCCTGTGAGATCCCCATGATATCCCCAGTTGAGCTTTGGGAGGTACCTGTGGCTAGTATTCCTAGGCCTACACATACCTTGGTATCCATTGGGATGGGTTCTCCTCTGTCAGTTCAGTGTGTCATGTGTGGCTGGCACAGCTCAACAGTTTGCTGTAGGAGGTCCCTGTCCAGCCTATAGCCCTCCACTATCTCCAGCTCATGTAGCCCCCTGTAGGTCGACAACATTCACATCCTCACCACCCTCAGCCTCTTCTACATGTTGTTGTATAATGCCTGCTGCAGCCCCTATCATTTTCTTGTTTTCTTTGTTAAAAGTTCCCCGCTTGTATACACCAGTGGTGTAGAGTATGGGAAAAACCAGAGGGGAAGGTGTTTGCATAGTTTATATTAGTGTTCTGGGCTGGGCTGGTCTGCTGCCTGTGTAAGTGGCTGATTCTGATATATTTCACCTGCCAGCTGTGCTAGTTCTCCTAGATTACCTTCCTACTGCTGTTTTCCCTTCCCATTGCCTTCCTGTTTAAGCCCTGGGGTGCGCCGTGCAAACACAGTGCTCAAATGTGCACAGAGCTTCTTTTTCCTGGTTTACTTTTTCTTTTCTTTAAAACATGGTGCACAGTGCACACACCCACTTAGGAAATGTAAAGAGTGCTAGGCAGCCTCAGACACATCCCCTTGCCTAGCTGTGCTTAGCTAGGAGCAAACCTGAGCCACAGGGCTCCAATCCACTTACAGTATGCCTGACACACACCCCTATGATGTCAGCTAACTCCTAGGCTTGCACAAAGCTATTCCTGCTCTTACACTGTTGGGTGCTGACTAGCATGCAGGGGAAATCTGGGATTCACTATCATTCCCTTCATTTGCATAGGATTGCCTGCTAATGCATAGTTACATGTCTCACACTGAGCCTCCCCCCTTAGCAACCACTATTCACTGGCCATGTTGTCTTCTCTCTGCCATTGACTATAATGGCAGAATAGTGATTTTAGTTAAAATTATTATTTTAGATTTATTTTTTCCCCCAATCCCGTTTGCACGCCACTGCCCTATGCTTAAACAGCCAAGATCAGCTAAAAAAATAAATAAATAAAAGCTGATATTTTTCAACTGTTTTCCTTGCCAATGGCCTTATACTTGGCCATTGGCATGCTTTCTAAATGATATGCACCCTTTATTTGGAGCTGTCATGGATCCATTTTGTAATTTGCAGAAATGTACTCTGTTACTGGTGGAGTATATTTCTGCAGATTACACTAGTCCCGCACGGCTGGTTTCCAGTTCCTGGATCGCAAATTCACCTCATTTGCATGGATTTCTCCTGCAAATGGGGTAATTTGCATACAGGGGCTTAATCCATGCAGGACTAGTGCAGGAGCACTCATGCACGCCTCTACAGGTTATTCCTGGATCGCACGGCAGACATATTGCCTGCCCGAGCTCCTGCACTAATCCTGCATGCCATGCAGGCCTTACAGAATCCGGGGGACTGCCTCTGACATCACACTACATTGAAAAAGGAGTAAAATTCCATTCCCCAAAATACCAAATATAACATAACAGCTGGTTCAATATTCTGAAATTCATACTCATAAATGTTTGACATTTCAAATATTCAGCCAAACAAATGTGTGCACATGTATGTATAGCATTTTGTTTTCTTTAACTGAACAACGTTAATATTTGTATTCTGTTTTGCTATGTAAACATAAAACCTCCTTTGCACATGATTTCCACCTCAGCTTCTACTGACATTAAATGTTTTAATTTCTTTTGTATAATTTGTTCCTGTATTATTGTATTTAGTTAAGACTTGTCATTAATAGCTATTACATATTTATTTGCACTGAATTCTGCCTCTAAATTTTAATGTTTTTCTTTTTGTTTCTATTGTAACTCTCTTTTGACATTTTTGACAATGAATGTTGTTCTGATAGCCTTTCACCATGCAGTCCTTCTTCTCAATTGCCCGCCATATTGTCTTTTGATGTTTGCATATTCATGTTTTTCAGTCTTTGTTTATAATTCATCTCTCTCTCCACATGAGATATGCCTGTCTTTACATATTTTATTTTTGCTTTTGCTGCAGATTTGCAGTGAAATAAACTTACATGTTTACATTCTTACATTAGTTCTAAAATATATGCAAATGAACCTTAATATCATTAATTGTTTCAGCTACATGACAACTCTAGTTTTACTGGGTTTTTCGTGCAGTTTTTACTAAATTGTTTGTCTGTATTACCTGCTTACCTTTTGATTTGGATGTTAGTTGGGATATTTTGCAGGCACCTTAATGTTTATGGGCATGAGTTGGGTTTAAAGACCCTGTGTTTCTAAGGTGTAGCAAACTATTCACTTATGGTGTGCTGATGTTAATAAAAACGCTTAACATGCATGTCTACAGCTAGTGGGGTTTGACTTTAATGGCATGAATGTAACCATAAAAACTTAAAAAGTAAAAAAAAGTCATGGACATTCAGAAGCCATATAGCTGAAACACTTAATGTCTTTAACAGGCCATTTGCATACATCCCGTTGGTTTCTATTATAGGAGATTTAAGGCACAACATGTTGAAAACTTTAGCTTGACAGGGTTCTTCTTGCACTTTTTTACTGAATGGAATGATTTATCCATGTGACCTTTTTATCCTTTAGTTTGGATGTTAGTTGGGATATTTTGCAGACACCTTAATACTGTGTTTCTGAAGTTTAGACAAACTACTCACTTATGCTGTGCTGAGGACATTAATAAAAAGCCAAAACATAAATGTTCACAGCTAGTGGGGTTTGACTTTATTGGCCTGAATGTAACCATAAAAGCTTAAAAAGTTAAAAAGTCATGGACATTCAGAAACCATGTAGCTGAAATACTTGATGTCCTTAAGGGGTCCTTTGCTTATATCCCATGTGTCTCCATTATAGGAGGTTTGAGGTTTCACACAGTGAAAACTCAAGATTTGTTGGGTTTTTCTTGCATTTTTTTCTGAATGGTTTGTCTCTGTGATCTATTTTTACCCTTTCTGTTTGGTTTGCTTGGGCCTGGAAAATTCAGATAATATCTGATCCAGACTGATTTATGTGAGGTGGGGGGAAACAGAGGAACAATTAAATCAAGTAAATTACAAGTAATCTTGTCAGTATGAATACTTAATAATGGTAGTCAGATAAGACTATGAGAAACTATTTTATGCAAGACCAGTGTAGTACTGGATTCTGAATTTCTTAATGAAGCAATGGAAGCCTCTGTGATTGCCTTTGAGCATTCTGCTACTCCTGTATATTTTTGAACTTAATACAGTGCTTATGGCAGATGGGGAAAATGCATCACTACAGTCTCTAAGAGAGTGATAAATGGAGGAATATACAGTAGACTTCGGTTTTGGGATTGTTTGGAGAATTCAATTTGTGATTCTCAAGAAGATCAGTAATTAATAAATGCTTGTTTTGGAGTAATATTAAAGTGCATTGGTATTACATTTTGCAAAATAGGTTTTAAGGGAGAATTTTACAGCTAGATGATCAGGTTTATCCAAGGAGAAAATGATATGAGCATTAATACTGACTGGTGATTATGTTTGATATGACTAGATTAAGAAGACCTGCGCCACTGGTATAAACAGGAACTATTTGGCCTAAGGAACTGGCATTGCGAAAGTCTAAAAAAATCTCTAAAAATCTCTGAGCATCTTTACTGCAATTAGCAAATGCTAGCCAGTTGATGGAAGAGTCATTCAAATCTCCCATGAAAAAGGCATTTGATTGAACATTTACATTTTCAGGCTGACTTAGTTATGCTGCATGCTCATAGAGCGATACGTATCCATTTATACATATATTTCAGGTATGAGCAATAATGTCTTTCTAGCCTGTCAATATAGCCAAATAGTGTTCCCATAATAAGTGACCAAACTGCTCTTGAAAATATCTAAATGTCGTTCTTGCTTTAATATAATTTTATAGTCTACTGCATGTTTCAGCTACTCTGTCAGAGAACCAGTTAGTAAACTTTTCTTTCCTCTAGAATCTTCTACATGTATTGATGATTCTCTTCTACTTTTTGTAACCCCAGACATTCACAGAGGCATCTGTCGCTAAATACCCTATATACCTAGCTAATGCCTTATCTTAAATATCTACATGAGACACTGTAAAAGTTCTGATATTTTAGGTTTTCATAATAACTTAAATTTTTACAGCTACTATACTCTTTCCAGTTTACTCAAGCTTGTTTTCTTCTAAGGTTTTCATATTGTTATTCCATACTTAAGTTTGGGTCTAATATATCTAACAATGACATCATCATTTCTGATTTCCTAGACTTTGTAAATCATTTTACACAACCTATAATTCCATAACTATCATTCATGTATTGGTTGATTTGATTAGAAAAGCTCAAAGCTTGATCTATCCAGTAGCATGGAAATGTATAACTGGAAATAATGTGACAGTTGTTTTCATTGAGTACCACAAGGACATTACTCACGATTTACTATTTACAGTGGACGAAGAGAGAAGCAAATATCATAAACTATTAAATAATTTAGAAAGTAAATGTTTGGAGGTTAAAAACAGAAAATTAAACAAGATTGAGAGAGATTTAAATGAATACAAAACAAAGAAACAATACCCGAAGCCTAAGAATTGGGTGAGGAATGTTAGAAATTATGACATTAATCACTTCAGAGAACCTAACAATGACATTTCTGACAATGAATTGCCTTTAGAGAATGATTATGATGCTGCATTTCCACCTTTAAGGCGGTCTGAGAGACTTATGCACAGGAACCTGTTACTTACAATTCAAAAAACTACAAAACCAGAAACTGGGGAGCTCAGGAAAGGAGACGACCAGTCTGGGAATAATTACAAACTGTGGTTTCAAATACAGTTATAAAGATTTTAATATTTTTAATTACACAGATGTAGCAATTAACAGTAGTCATTTTGAACTATTGACAAAAGGTTTTGGTTTTATACCTAGAGAGAAAACAAATATTTTTAAACTTTTAATTGATATTAAATTATTTATCAGGAAGAAAAACTTAGAATTATATTTTAAAGGAAATGGTGTCAACATGAACAATGTAGAATTGCATTTAAGAGCACCTTTAATCCCCAACACACCCTCAGCTAAGAAACTTTGAATTGAGCTTGGAACACGAGCTTAGGAAAATTCTGAGTTGTCACAAAGTGCAGTCTAATTTAACAGACCCAGAGTTGAAAACTTTGAAATCATTAAGTGAGAACAAGAATATAAGAATTATGAAGCCCGATAAGGGCGGGGGGGTTGTGCTTATGGATGCCATTAACTATGAGAGCAAAATGTTTGACATATTAATGATAACACCAAATACACCAGAATATCCTTGAATGAAATTAATATTGCCTACAAGAATTTATGTTATTTTAAATGACTTATTAATGGATGGAGTTATTGACATGAGTACTTTTAAATATTTGCATGTAGACAAACCGAGAATACCCTCCATATTTGGGATACCAAAGGTGCATAAAGATGAAAGTGACCCACCTTTGAGAGTGATAGTGTCAGCCGAAGGTTAGGTCACTGCACCTTGGCCAAATACATTGACCAGAAGATAAAAAAGCTTGTTTGTGACAACAATGTTATTTTAAAAGATTCGTGGCATTTCTTAGGAAAACTAAATGAATCACTTGCAAATGAAACAAAAGGTTTTGGTACCTTGGATGTGATTGACTTATTTACAAGTATACCCCATGATGTAGGCCTTGAATGGTTCAAGAAATGCTACTTGAATCCAAACTACTAGGGCACAATGAGTTCAGAACTGTATTGTTATTAATGGAGATTGTCCTAAAGAATAATTTTATATTCTTTCAGGGCGAGTATTTTCGACAAACTAAAGGTGTGGCGATGGGGCACACTGTGCTCCCACTTATGCTAACACTATAATGTCCTTCTGGGAGAATAAGTTTGTACTGAATTCAGAATATAGTAGTTTATGGAAGTTGTATGGTAGATTTCTGGACGACTTGTGTTTCTTATGGGCAGGCACTCAAGATGAATTTGGTAGCTTTGTGGAATACCTAAATGGTACCACAGAATTTTTAAAATTCACTCACAAATTCACTACTGATGAATTGAAATACCTTGATGTTAACATATCTAAAACTGAGTACGGCTTTGAGTCTAGAATTTATAGAAAAGAGACCTTTTCTAATTCTTATCTGCACTACTCAAGTTCGCACCACACCAGAAAAGGAGTGTTATAAAAGGGCAATTTGTGCTTGTGTAGAATGACTTCTGATGATGCATGTTATGGTAACGAATGTAAAACCTGAGAAACATGTTCCTGAATAGAGGCTACCGGAAGAGCTCATTGATAGAGTTTCCAAAGAAGTCAGTGATGGGAGGAAGGGAAGGTTTGCCCCTGTATTGGGTAAAATTGAAGATGTTGCAACTCAACAAGTCACAAACAAGAAAGTAGATGGGTTAAATAATGAATTGTATCAGGTATCATTACCACATATGATGGACAAGCTGGTGTGATCAAAGAATTTTTGACAAAGAGTGGATTAACTTTTCTAAAGTTTCTGACTTAAATCACATTTTCCAGGGTGAAATAAAACATATTTATAGGAAAGGGAACACCCTGAAGGATATTTTTGAAAGAGGTAGTAAAGGGAATTCAAGGTTAGCAGGTACAAACAAAAAAGCTGGTGTATTTAAATGTGGTGCTTGTAATTATTGTTCTTATTTGATTACTGGGGATACCATTACTTTACCTGCCAGAAATAACAAAATTTTAACTTTAAAAACTTTTGCAAATTGTAACACAAAGGGATTATTTATGTTGGGTTATGTAAAAATGTAATGCTTTTACATTGGCAAGAGTGAAAGAAAGGTTAAGCAGAGAATTTATGAGCACACCTATGATATTCGTATAAAATGTGAAACAAATTCTCTGTACAAACACACAAAAACTTGTCCTGAGGCTGAATTTCAGTTTTTATATTAGAGGTTGTGCCAAAGGACCCCAGAGGCGGTATGTGGGAGACTTTAGTTGAATACAGGGAATTATACTGGCAAGTGGTGTTGGAGGCCAGTAAATTCCCTGGTTTAAATGACATGATCTCACTTGCCCTGTATTAAAAATGAGATCAGCAAAATTGTGACTTTAATGTGTAATAATCCTCCTTGTCAGTAGAGGGCAGTAACTCAATGCATTGCTATGTGCAATGATGGTTTTCACTGATTGTTCTGACTGGCTGTTTCTTAAAATTGGGATGAGTATATAAACGGAGTGAGCTGAATGTATTAGTGTAATCTGATGAAGTTGTGAAAAACGCATGGTGATTTGATTCAGCGTTATTTTTCGAGTGAACTGTTGGGCTTAATAAATTTGTTTCCCTACCTAGCAGTGGTTCAGGGTGCTTTGTTTCTGCTTACTGGTTTGTTCTGCATCCTCCGTTTTTGGTTACTAGTAACTTTGGGATGGAATCACCTGCTGGGAGTGTGGCAAGCAATGGAGCAAAGACTAATGAAGTCGGTGAGCTCAGGAAGCTTATCGGACAGCTCACTCAACTTGTGGGGCTTTTGACCCCAGTCAGCCAATCTTTGGCCTCGGTATTGACGTCTGTATTGGAACCAGGAAACCAGGAAGTGCATCGGTGTTGAGGCGCGAGAGACGGGCTGTTGGTGAGGAAAATGATTCCAGAGATGTAGAAAGGCGAAATGGAGCAGGATCCAGCAGTCTGGATGGTTTCCCTCGGATTTTGCTTGAAGAAACCGACCACGGACAATCTGAGCAGCCTAACAATGTTAGAAAAATGTGTGAAGGAGTTCGTTTTGGCCCTGGTGGTAGTTTAAACTCTACAGGTACAAAAAGACATTTCAGTGACTTATTCAATGTTGTTTATGATTTTGCTAGCAAAACAACACCAATGATAAACTACAAGGAACTTTTCTCAAAAGCTTGATGACCTGGACTATTTTTTATACAAATGCAAAATGTTAGAAATGGATAACACTTATTTAAAGTATTGTTTAGAACAGAAAATTGTGCCCAAAGGGCTTAGGGTATGCAAATACCCTAACAAGGTTGTGGAAGGTACAGAGTTTTATTTTGAACTAATAGAGGCTTTTGATAATTGTGGTTTTGATATAATGAGGGCTATCATTAAAATAATGAGGTAGAAATAAAGAAGTTGCAAGAAACTGTAGAATGTATAAACAAGGACATTACTCACGATTTACTATTTACAGTGGACTAAGAGAGAAGCAAATATCATAAACTATTAAATAATTTAGAAAGTAAATGTTTGGAGGTTAAAACAGAAAATTAAACAAGATTGAGAGAGATTTAAATGAATACAAAACAAAGAAACAATACCGAAGCCTAAGAATTGGGTGAGGAATGTTAGAAATTATGACATTAATCACTTCAGAGAACCTAACAATGACATTTCTGACAATGAATTGCCTTTAGAGAATGATTATGATGCTGCATTTCCACCTTTAAGGCGGTCTGAGAGACTTATGCACAGGGAACCTGTTACTTACAATTCAAAAAACTACAAAACCAGAAACTGGGGAGCTCAGGAAAGGAGACGACCAGTCTGGGAATAATTACAAACTGTGGTTTCAAATACAGTTATAAAGATTTTAATATTTTTAATTACACAGATGTAGCAATTAACAGTAGTCATTTTGAACTATTGACAAAAGGTTTTGGTTTTATACCTAGAGAGAAACAAATATTTTAAACTTTTAATTGATATTAAATTATTTATCAGGAAGAAAAACTTAGAATTATATTTTAAAGGAAATGGTGTCAACATGAACAATGTAGAATTGCGCCGTAAGAGCACCTTTAATCCCCAACACACCCTCAGCTAAGAAACTTTGAATTGAGCTTGGAACACGAGCTTAGGAAAATTCTGAGTTGTCACAAAGTGCAGTCTAATTTAACAGACCCAGAGTTGAAAACTTTGAAATCATTAAGTGAGAACAAGAATATAAGAATTATGAAGCCCGATAAGGGCGGGGGGGTTGTGCTTATGGATGCCATTAACTATGAGAGCAAAATGTTTGACATATTAAATGATAACACCAAATACACCAGAATATCCTTGAATGAAATTAATATTGCCTACAAGTTTAATTTATGTTATTTTAAATGACTTATTAATGGATGGAGTTATTGACATGAGTACTTTTAAATATTTGCATGTAGACAAACCGAGAATACCCTCCATATTTGGGATACCAAAGGTGCATAAAGATGAAAGTGACCCACCTTTGAGAGTGATAGTGTCAGCGAAGGTTCGGTCACTGCACCTTTGGCCAAGTACATTGACCAGAAGATAAAAAGCTTGTTTGTGACAACAATGTTATTTTAAAAGATTCGTGGCATTTCTTAGGAAAACTAAATGAATCACTTGCAAATGAAACAAAAGGTTTTGGTACCTTGGATGTGATTGACTTATTTACAAGTATACCCCATGATGTAGGCCTTGAATGGTTCAAGAAATGCTACTTGAATCCAAACTACTAGGGCACAATGAGTTCAGAACTGTATTGTTATTAATGGAGATTGTCCTAAAGAATAATTTTATATTCTTTCAGGGCGAGTATTTTCGACAAACTAAAGGTGTGGCGATGGGGGCACACTGTGCTCCCACTTATGCTAACACTATAATGTCCTTCTGGGAGAATAAGTTTGTACTGAATTCAGAATATAGTAGTTTATGGAAGTTGTATGGTAGATTTCTGGACGACTTGTGTTTCTTATGGGCAGGCACTCAAGATGAATTTGGTAGCTTTGTGGAATACCTAAATGGTACCACAGAATTTTTAAAATTCACTCACAAATTCACTACTGATGAATTGAAATACCTTGATGTTAACATATCTAAAACTGAGTCTGGCTTTGAGTCTAGAATTTATAGAAAAGAGACCTTTTCTAATTCTTATCTGCACTACTCAAGTTCGCACCCCACACCAGAAAAGGAGTGTTATAAAAGGGCAATTTGTGCTTGTGTAGAATGACTTCTGATGATGCATGTTATGGTAACGAATGTAAAACCTGAGAAACATGTTCCTGAATAGAGGCTACCGGAAGAGCTCATTGATAGAGTTTCCAAAGAAGTCAGTGATGGGAGGAAGGGAAGGTTTGCCCTGTATTGGGTAAAATTGAAGATGTTGCAACTCAACAAGTCACAAACAAGAAAGTAGATGGGTTAAATAATGAATTCGTATCAGGTATCATTACCACATATGATGGACAAGCTGGTGTGATCAAAAGAATTTTTGACAAAGAGTGGATTAACTTTTCTAAAGTTTCTGACTTAAATCACATTTTCCAGGGTGAAATAAAACATATTTATAGGAAAGGGAACACCCTGAAGGATATTTTGAAAGAGGTAGTAAAGGAATTCAAGGTTAGCAGGTACAAACAAAAAGCTGGTGTATTTAAATGTGGTGCTTGTAATTATTGTTCTTATTTGATTACTGGGGATACCATTACTTTACCTGCCAGAAATAACAAAATTTTAACTTTAAAAACTTTTGCAAATTGTAACACAAAGGGATTATTTATGTTGGGTTATGTAAAAATGTAATGCTTTTACATTGGCAAGAGTGAAAGAAAGGTTAAGCAGAGAATTTATGAGCACACCTATGATATTCGTATAAAATGTGAAACAAATTCTCTGTACAAACACACAAAAACTTGTCCTGAGGCTGAATTTCAGTTTTTTATATTAGAGGTTGTGCCAAAGGACCCCAGGGCGTATGTGGGAGACTTTAGTTGAATACAGGGAATTATAGTGGCAAGTGGTGTTGGAGGCCAGTAAATTCCCTGGTTTAAATGACATGATCTCACTTGCCCTGTATTAAAAAATGAGATCAGCAAAATTGTGACTTTAATGTGTAATAATCCTCCTTGTCAGTAGAGGGCAGTAACTCAATGCATTTCTATGTACAATGATTGTTTTCACTGATTGTTTTTACTGGCTGTTTTTTAAAATTTGGATGAGTATATAAAAGCAGTTAACTGAATGTATTAGTGTAATCTGATGAAGTTGTGGACGAAAACGTATGGTGATTTGATTCAGCGTTATTTTTTCGAGTGAACTGTTCGGCTTAATAAATTTGTTTGCCTACCTAGCAGTGGTTCAGGGTGCTTTGTTTCTGCTTCCCATAATAAGTGACCAAACTGCTCTTGAAAATATCTAAATGTCGTTCTTGCTTTAATATAATTTTATAGTCTACTGCATGTTTCAGCTACTCTGTCAGAGAACCAGTTAGTAAACTTTTCTTTCCTCTAGAATCTTCTACATGTATTGATGATTCTCTTCTACTTTTTGTAACCCCAGACATTCACAGAGGCATCTGTCGCTAAATACCCTATATACCTAGCTAATGCCTTATCTTAAATATCTACATGAGACACTGTAAAAGTTCTGATATTTTAGGTTTTCATAATAACTTAAATTTTTACAGCTACTATACTCTTTCCAGTTTACTCAAGCTTGTTTTCTTCTAAGGTTTTCATATTGTTATTCCATACTTAAGTTTGGGTCTAATATATCTAACAAACAATGACATCATCATTTCTGATTTCCTAGACTTTGTAAATCATTTTACACAACCTATAATTCCATAACTATCATTCATGTATTGGTTGATTTGATTAGAAAAGCTCAAAGCTTGATCTATCCAGTAGCATGGAAATGTATAACTGGAAATAATGTGACAGTTGTTTTCATTGAGTACCACATGGATTTAAGTATTATACAGGATTTGTTGAAAGATGATGTGGTATGAATAATTATGGAAACTCTTCCATAATTTCTGTTTGGCCTAAATCCATGATAACTACTGAACCCTTGTACAGTGGGAGTGAAACTGCTATGCTAGAACTAACTCATAAACTATCCAAATATGAATGTCTTCATGTGTAAAGAAGGGCTCAATTTCTTACATTCTGTTGTTTAAGCTTCAGGCATTAAACAGTGCTATTTTGTGTGTGCGTGTGTGCGTGTGTGTGTGTGTGTGTGTGTGTGTGTGTGTGTGTGTGTGTGTGTGTGTGTGTGTGTGTGTGTCCTTTTGAATTAGAATGTGATATGTGGGAATGCCCATAAGTTGAATTTTGCCTGGGTACACTGAAAGTTTTAGCCAGAATATTATTAAAGCTGGCGGTGAAAAATGTAGGACAACACTAACAATGCAGGAACGACAGGTGACCATCTCGTTCCAAGCAGCTGTTGAAAAGTGTATCTCCCTATGATGATACAAGTTCACTAGTCTATTACTAAAGTTATTTATTTTCTGTTTGAATATGAACATTATATTCTATGAAGTCAGAGTACTGCTTGGTTCTTACTTTTATTGGAGAGCTCAGTTGTGTCCTTCTGCATCTCCTTTAGGGTGAAATTCTTAAAGTCATTCAGTCTTATGTGGCCTACCACGAGGTCCTGTTTATATCTGAGACAATTAATGGTCCTGTATTGAACCTCAAAATCTTGTATCAGAGATGCAGCTTATAGATACCCTATCCTTGCCAGCTTAGTGATTGCAATGTCTGCATGTCTGTGAATGTACTTTCCAACAAGTAGGACTTACCTAGGATATACTGCAGGCCTAGAGATATTTGTAAAATCAGCATGATTTAACATATGCCTATACAGTCTTTCCTTTAAGTGCTTTTGTAATTACAAACATACCCATATAACTTACTTGAGTTAAGGAACTTACTGTTGATGTATATGGCCGCATTTACTCGTGTTTGATTTTACATATACCTGTCCAATCTCCCCTTTTAATTTCTTTTTTTAGAACATTTCTTGATTTCTTTTCATATTCTTGTTTTTCTAAACTTATATTCGAGCAACTTTTGGTTCTAGAATCAAAATAATAGCACCAAATATGATTTGATTGTGAACCCATCCCTGTAATGTTAATTCCCAAAATTCATTTTTTTATTCTGGGTTATTTCTATTAGGGCTATAAGTATTCTCTATTTCATATTTCTTACTGCTTGTTTTGTCTAGCCAAATTAGCTTCTTCCCTTCTGTACTATTAACAGTATTTTCTGATATTGCTCATATAAAATAAAATGATAACTGCAGTTTTCTTCACTTCATAGTACCAACAATCAGCTTTGATCAGCTAAATTCATTTATAATTCTTTTGTTTTCAATCTATCAATATTTTATGAATTTTATTTTGCTCTTGAAGCTATATCATTTTCATAACACTCTTTAATTTTTTGAAATCATTTCTTTTTATAGTGTTTTAAATCTTCACATTGCTCCATAAATATGGACTAACCTGGTTTAACCTTTATTTAATCTTCCAAACCACTCTTACCAAGTTACCTATTCAGAGAGTATTCTCTGCCAAGTAAACAATACTCATTTGCCACTTGATAACTTTTTTTGACTTCACATCTTCCCTTACCTCTTCATAACTACAGGTAGATTTCTTTATCTAAACCATATACTATAACCACAAGTTATTTCTTTGGAAGTTACCCATATTAACGCATGCACAATGTTTATAGTAACTTCTTTAAACATTAGTTGGATTTTTGAAACACCTGTAGCTGCAAGAATATGTACTATAGTACAACAGGAAAATTCAACTATGAACAATTCTACCAAAGAAAAATTAACTTGATGACCATAAATAACATTATCTCAGTATCGGCCCTTAAAAAACAAATCCATAAAAACTACAGCTTATGTAAATGACACAATTTTTTGTTGCATTTACATTTACCTGTTGACGTGTTTTTCATGCCATAGAAAGCACTGGCTGGCTTCATCCTAGTTGTACTCTGGTACTCTGTCCCTCTTGCCATTTTGTTAGTTTAATGTCTATAACCTAAATTAAATTAAATTAAATTAATGCAATATAACTCCAAAAGTATACTCAACAATTAATAACCATTTCATATTCATTCCTAACTGACATGTCTCTGCATGTTTTGCTAGGAGTCACATGCCTAACAAATAATTTATAGAGTCCATATTTGTAATGATCAATAAACCCTTCTTTCATGACATGAAAGTTTGTTTTTATCAATATAAAGCTAATATTGCTGGAATTGAACAGTATGTAACAATACAAACAGTAATACAGACAATAATAAATGTGTCAAAAGTTATAAGGTTCTGAAACGTAACAAATAATCAGTTACAGGAACAAGTAGGTGTCTTTTATGTAATGTAGTATAAATACTAAAGATTTCTTTATAATATTCCAGAGAGGTGTAAGCTATTTGGTTGCTTGCTTTCTATGTCATTAGAAAGACTATGTAATAACTAATATTTATTATGTAGTTTACCACAGAAAGGATTATTTCTTTAATCCACCTTTTCACCTGTTAATCATATTTATTCTAAATACAAAAATTGCTGGTTTGTAGAATAAAGGAAAACCTCTTAGACTTCCATGTACACTAAATTGTTAATAGTGTACTATAGTGTAATTGTAAGCTTCTGAGCCCCCCAAGCCTTTCTGTGTTGGAGGGAAGCCTTCTAGCTTATCAGTGGGAGTGGTAAGCACTAGGTAACCTGTCTACCACATAAGGAGTGGTTCTGGCCCAGAGTTTGTAGTTATTGGCCATTTGGGCGGTCTTCCATCTTTCTCAACTTTCTTTTTTGAAGGCCTGCATTTGCACTTGTTTCTGTCCTGTAACTCCTGGGCCCATCTCATTTGCTCACTCAAAAAAAAAATGTATCTGCTTTTACTGTATTTGTGTTTCTTCCTACTTTAGTTTGTTTTTGCGTCATCTTAAAAGTACTCAATTGTATTTATTACTGCTTGGTGTAACTCATTCTAAGCCTTTTAGTTTAAGCACTTGGGCTTCAGACCAGTTGTTTTACATTAGGAAGGTTTGTGGTCTGCACTATAGTGGCAGGACAGGTAGCTTACATCCTTCTAAGTTGGGAACTGTTGATTGAGGGCTCAGTGTCTGTTATTCTAAAAGTGTATTAATTCTGTTTTAAGCACTTGGGCTTCAGGCCAGTTATTTTACATTAAAAGGGTTCATGGTCTGCACTCTTGTGGGAGGACAGGCTGGACTCTGCCCTTCTAGCTGGGAATTTCTGGTTAAAGGCTTATAATGCCTGCGTATTTTAAACTGCTTCTTACTGAAATTGGTACACCTTGTTTGCTGTAGCATAGACTAGATCCAGGCCTGCTGAATCTGGCTTTGTTTGTATAACTTGAGCACTAATCCAGGCATTCTTTAAAGTATGCAATTGTATTTATTACTGCTTGGTAGTAACTTGATTAAAGTGTAGCTATCATTCTAAGTCTTTTGGATTAAGCACTTGGGCTTCAGACCAGTTGTTTTACATTAGGAAGGTTTGTGGCCTGCACTGTGGTGGCAGGACAGGTAGCTTGCATCCTTCTAAGTTGGGAACTGCTGATTGAGGGCTCAGTGTCTGTTATTCTAAAAGTATATTAATTCTGGTTTAAGCACTTGGGCATCAGGCCAGTTGTTTTACATTAAGAAGGTTTGTGGTCTGCACTGTAGTGGCAGAACAGGTAGCTTACATCCTTCTAAGTTGGGAACTGCTGATTGAGGGCTCAGTGTCTGTTATTCTAAAAGTGTATTAGTTCTGGTTTAAGCACTTGGGCTTCAGGCCAGTTATATTAAGAAGGTTTGTGGTCTGCACTCTTGTGGGAGGAGAGGATGGACTCTGCCCTTCTGAGCTGGGAATTTCTGGTTAAAGGCTTATAGTGCCTGCATATTTGAACTGTTTCTTACTGAAATTGGTACACCTTGTTTGCTGTAGCATAGACTAGATCCAGGCCTGCTGAATCTAGCTTTGTTTGTATGCTTGTTGTTTGTTTGCTTGTTATTTCCCTGAAATGCTAATTCCACCTAAAACACGGCTTTTCAGTGCTTCTGTGGATCCCTAGTGAAATCTGCATTGCTTACTGTACTTATTTCCTTGTTTCACTTGAAAGAAAGTTACTGTTTGTCGTTATTGCATTTAAGTTACCTGTAACACATTGCATTTAAGTTACCTGGCACTTGCTCACTAAAGCAATTATATAAGTCAGCACTAAAAAATTAAAAGCACTACACAAACTCCCCTTGAGTACCTCGTTCCCCATTGGCCTTTTTTTTTCAATTATAAAGGAATTCCCAATACTATTCTAGCATGTCCAAAGGTCAGTTGTCAATCTCCTCTCCAGTCCAGCTGGTGAATCTGGGAATCTTGAGGCAATGTTACAATTCCTTTCATGTACACAGACAACCCTCTCCTCCTCCCAACAAATTCCAACACATGTGAGAGATGCAACCATATAGCCATACTGGAGACTAAGCTCTCTCAACTCAGTACTGGCAAAACCAGTCAGGAGGAGAAGGAAACCACACTCACTACAATTCCAGTCTCACATAGACCTACCACAACAGCAAACCAAACACATAAACACACAAAAACATACTTGGAGGCTCTAAATAAAAATCTGCCTAAGCAGCAGAGACCTCCAAAGCAGACCCCGAAGCAACCGCTACCCCAAAACAAAACACGTGCAACACATAGCTCACAAAGCCAGTGTACCGAACAGTCACAGCCCTTAAGGCTAAACAACACTCCTGATACACTTGTAATAGGTGACTCAATCATCAGGCACACTGATGTCCTGCTCACCAGGCTGAACAAGGAGAAGGTCACGGTGATCTGCCTGTCAGGCGCTAGGATCCGCCACATAACACAAGCACTCAGGTCACTCCAAGGCAAGTACAAATATGACTCAGTCATTGTCCATGCTGGTGTGAGTGCCCTGAGATGTACCTCCCTGGACTACATGAAAAGAGACATAGAGGAGCTCTCTGAGCATGTAGCCCAGGCTGGTATGACCCTGACCTTGAGTAGCTTCTTACCCTCACCAAGAATGATGCCACAATATGAAGACAAGATGATCAGTTTCAACAATTGGCTTAAGTATTGGTGTCATTCAAAGGGGATCCAATGTCTGTCAGCCTGGGATGACATGCTCGACAAGCCACGATGCTTCACTAGGGACAGCTTGCACCTGTCACCCCTAGGCTTTTGGATATTGGCAAAGGCTATGGCTACCCCCATAGTGCCTTTTTTAGGCAAGGCTCAAAAGACAAACTCACCTCCATAGGTATCACAAGGGATAAGAAACTAAGAGTAATGCTTCTCAATGCCAGAAGTCTAAACCTCAAGATGCATGTACTCGAAACTCTCCTTAGCATGGAGAACATCGATATCTGTGCAGTAACAGAAATCTGGTTCAAGGCTCCCAAGAGCACCCCAGCACTACCAGGTTATACCTCATACCATGCTTTTCGGCCCCAAAACTTGGACAGAACCACAAAAGGAGGGGGAGTATCAATATTCGTCAAAGATACCCACACCTCCAGGTTGGTGGCACAGCACGAAGCATCAGAGACTATCCATGTGCAACTAACAGTGGGTAAAACTGCCTTCCAGTTTATAGCCTGCTACAGACCACCCTCCTAAACTCAGGAACCTCACTCTGCCTTCCTGAGAACACTGGAAAATATGAAGGTCTCTCCAAACACCATTATATTGGGCGACTTCAACTACCCAAACATAGACTGGGAGCATTACTCTAGCTCCAACACCCTAGCTCAAATGTTCCTAGAATTTATAAACTCAAATGCTGTGGAACAACTTGTTACCACTCCCACAAGAGGGGGAAACATACTGGACCTGATCATCACCAACATGGGGACTCTATGCTCCAGACCAGAAGTGTATCCCTCACTGGTAAGATCAGACCATAAACTAATCTCACTGGATATTTACATCCCGACTCCACCCCCTGCCCTGAAAACCACAATGAAAAACGTCTCTAAAGCAAATTTCACACTCCTCAAAACCGAGGTGGAATCCTTCAAAGCCCCCAGGCCTGT
Source organism: Protopterus annectens (assembly GCF_019279795.1). NCBI lineage: Eukaryota > Metazoa > Chordata > Ceratodontiformes > Protopteridae > Protopterus > Protopterus annectens. The sequence continues at coordinate 897,675,826 of NC_056745.1, forward strand.
GAAAAATATGTCCCAGACCACAGAATCCTTTATAAACGCATTCTATTAACACCTTCAGGAATGCATGGATCATGCAATCCCAAATAAAACCAAGACCCAATCCTCCAAAGGCAGTCGTCCTGTCTGGTTTACCCCAGCCATAAACAAACTATACAATAGAAGGAGGAAGCTACTACATGACAGAGCAAAATCCCAAAAAGGGAAGGCATCTCTGATCAGTATTAGCAAAAAACTACAGGCACTCATAAAATCGTCTAAGGCCAGCTTCGAGAGAAAAATTGCACAGGACACTAAGGATAATCACAAGGCTTTCTTTAGTTATGTTAGGAACCTGGGTGGGAATTCCCAGATATGCTCAGAATTAGTCCAAAATGACAAAAAATACACCAAACCCACAGACATTGCCAACATCCTAGCTGACAGGTTCAGCACAAACTTCTCCCCACCTCCCCACCAAAAGGGCAAATATCTATCCCAGCAGAGTGCTGCCCCCCTGACATCTCAGATGCACAGGTAAGAGCTGCTCTCTCCAAAGCAAAAAACACAGCATCAATGGGACCAGACGGTGTTCCAGGCTGTGTCCTACATGAAGTCCAAGAAGAGCTAAACCCAAACATAAAACTGCTGTTCAATCTCAGCCTTACTACAGGATATGTACCCAAAGAGTGGCGTACAGCAACAGTGGTCCCTCTCCACAAAGGTGGTGCCTCAACGGATCCTGGAAACTATCGCCCCATAAGCCTGACTAGCTTGGTCTGCAAAGATTTGGAAAGGATCATCATGAACCTCATAAATAAAGATATTAGGGACCTACAGACACTGGATCCTACCCAGTTCAGCTTTGTTAAGGGCAGATCCTGCCTCTTAAACCTGGTTGATTTATTTGAAACAGTCACCAAGGCCATTGTCGAGGGGAAGGTGGTCCACACAGCCTACCTGGACTGCACTCGGGCATTATAGATAAGCTCACCAGCTTAAATATAAACCCCTATGTCACTAGATGGGTTGCAAACTGGTTCAAGGGCAGAACCCACATGGTTAGAATTGCTAGAGCCATGTCAGACTCCAAACCAGTTACAAGTGGCATCGCACAAGGCTCAGTCCTGGGACCTCTCTTGTTCGGTATATATTTCTCAGAGGTACAGGCCAACATGGAAGGACTGTGGCTGACCAAGTTCACAGATGACTGCAAACTGGGTGCCATAATCGACTCTCCAGCCGACACAAGCATCCTCCAAAAGGGCCTCATAGAAACAGACAACTGGTGCCAGAGTCATGGCCTCAAGCTAAATGCCAAAAAGTGTATAGTCATCCCCTTTGGCAAAAACAAAGTGTCCACAAATTACCACATAGGTGGTAATCCATTAAGTACAGAAGAAGTAATTAGGGACCTGGGGACCCAAGTTGAAAGCAATCTCTCATTTGACAACCACGTGGCCAAAGTGGTTAGAAAAACATTTTATATAGCCCACTTAATCATGAAGGGATTCACATCTAGATCAGGGGAGGTCATCGTGCCTCTTTACTCATCCCTCATCAGGCCCATAATTGAGTACAATGCCCCTTTTGGGATGTACCTTACCAGACACCTGCAGCAACTGGAAAGACCCCAAAGGTAGCTCACCAAGAGGATCAAAGGGCTCAAACAGATGCCATATGCTGCGCGGTTAAAGAAACTCCAGCTCTACTCAGTGGCATACTGCCTGCTCAGAGGCGATCTGTGCCTGATGTATAAAGCCATGTCCAACCCAGAATTAATGGACATGCTGCACCTCAGAAAATCCAAATCCCATTGAGCTACATGCTCAAAAGACTTGAACCTCAGCACTGAATTAAATAGGACATGCTGGATGGACAGATTCATAACCCAGAGGCTCCCTTCACTCTGGAATAAAATCCCAGTCCAGGTTAGGCAGAGTCCCTCACTGACTCTCTTCAAGAAGAATCTTGATGAGTGGATAGGAGATCGTAGGTTTACCCTGGGTATCACTTCTGTGTCACTGTTAGACAGAGGCACAGTATACTAACCTTGAAAGAGGGCATAGCAAAATAAATTTAAAATGGGTGGCGAAAGCCAAACACATTCTGGCTAGGCTTATAAATGCCCTAGGGCAGATAGCCTAGTATGAACCTATAAACCTATGAACCTATGAATATACGCCACAGCAAAAATACAGTATGTATACATTTATTTAGACTTATTTGAATAGTACTACATTTCCATTTAATATCACATCTTTAGATTTCAAAAAGGAAGTGCTAAACACTGTTTTCTTTCTTTTTTCCTCTGTGTAACTTAAGTAAAACTTCTAGAATGTTAAAAAAAATGTAGTTCAAGATGGTGAAGGCTGATGCATGATACAATTGTTTTATATGCATCAAAAGTAACTCTACCTTTTTGTGTTCCAGATCTCTTTTATGGCTTTTCCTTCAGAAAAGACAGCTTAAGTTAAAAATAACATTTGAGATAAAACCTCTTTGCAAGCAATTTTGCTGACTTTAGCCTCTTGAGTAGAAACTGCTTTTAATAGTCAAGAAAGGAATAACTTGGGTTACCAGCCTCAGTATTGCCATAGTACCCAAACTACTGCAAAACAAACTAAATCCTTATATGGGTATATTAAATCCTGCAAAAAATAAAATGACAATTTCAAGTTAGGGTAAAGATGCTTTAACCCTTTCCATATCATTATGTGCTACTTCTGCAGACAGAAGTTTTAAAATAAGACTTATGAAAATATAATATATATATATATATATATATATATATATATATATATATATATATATATATGGTTCTACCTGACATAATCGACATGCCAGAAGACCGACAACACAATCACCGAAACCACATAACCGACAGTGCAAAAACACGAAACCCCACATGCCCGACAAAGAAATAACCGACGGTACACAAACACGAAACCTCATACATTGCACACACCACAATCACAACAATCAACAAACAAAACACATTCCCTGTCCAAAAACCACACACACAACACAAGCACACCAAAATCCCTACAAACCCACACTAAACCTCACATACACAACTATCTACAACCCTAACCCAAACCCTAACCCTAAGGTCCGTCACTATCGCATACTCAGCTAACCCGTGCCCTAACCCTAACTCACTTAACCCACCCCTAACCCAAACACAATCACTACCGCACACTTACCTGACCCGCTCCCTAACCCTAACTCACTTAACCCGCCCCTAACCCAAACACAATCACTACCGCACACTTACCTGACCCGCTCCCTAACCCTAACTCACTTAACCCACCCCTATCCCCACACACCGTCAATATCCACACTTACCTTACTCGCACCCAAACGTCCGTCACTACCGCATACTTACACAGCCTTTTCCCATGTCGGCATCCTCGGCGTCGGTGTTTTCATCCATCGCGTTGGTCTTCTGAACTGTCGATCTTCTCGGCCTCGCGATTCGCTTGTCGGTATTCTGGCGTTTCGACTAACTCAGGTAGACCCATATATGTATATAAATATATATATATATATATATATATATATATATATATATATATATATATATATAAAACCTCCCTCAATCACATTTTGTAATCTGAATACTCATTTGAATTATAAACTTTGCTGGTCATGCCTCTTATTATAACTTAATATACTTGGAAGTAATGCATTTTAAGTAATAGTTAAAAGCATGCACAGCCTAGTGTGACCCTCCAACAACTTTTATAATCTAAGTATGCAATTAATTATCAATCTTTGTTAAATAATCCCTTAGAAACTTAAAATATAAATAAGTTACAATTAGGAAGATCAACTTAATTTAAAAAAAATTGTGATATTGTTAATAGTTCTACTGTAGTATATATTTGGGGCAGCATGCCACTCCAATTGTCAACAATATGCCTGGCTGTAAAAAAATTGCGTCTCTGTAAGCTAGTCCCTGCCTTGCAGCTCCATAATACCTGAAAAGGTAACATTGGAGCTGAACACTCATGTAAAGCTTCAAAGTGGCTGAAAAGCTTGTTATGTCCTATAGGGCTATAGAGAACAGGGAATGGTCCACACATATGTGTGACAACTGTTACTCTAGACAGCATATGGTGGATAAGCCACAGGCTTGCAGTGACAGTTCTGCCATTCCCATTCAAGTGGAGCAGGGAGGCTCAGAGAAAAGAGATGAGAGTCTAGGCACCTCAGTAAGCAACAAACTTCTTTATTAACTTCACAGAAACAGGCAGAATAAGCGCTTTCGTCTTGAGTACAAGACTTCATCAGATGCCCCCATGTTACATTTCATCCTGTTTATATCTCAATTACTTATATCCAATTCAAATTTAAAGACAAAGTAACAATAAATTACTATTACAAAGTTAATATATAAAATTCACTTTCAAAACATCAAGAAACATTCATAAAACCATAAAAATGTTTGTCACACACTGTCAAACCCTTCTTAATAAACCATATAAAATTTCACAATGAATTAATGGTGAAATTATTAAACTTGTGAAGCTCTAGACATTAACACACGCTTAATAGAAATGTATTCATTTAAACCGGGATATATATTAGACTTTAACCTTAGTTGCCACATCAATTCTCTGTTTAATAACACATTTTTCACATTACCTCCCCTCAGATTAACTTTGACTACATCTATTATCCCAAATTTAAATCCATTAAAAAAGGTACAGTTAACTGAATGTTTATATAGTGCACTGGACTCTTTCTTAGACTTAATGTCATGGAGGTGTTTATACATCCTATCCTTAAAAGCCCTCTCCGTTTTTCCTATATAGAAAGCAGGGCATCCTCCACATAAAGCCGAATACATTAACATTTTAGTGTTGCAATTACCTTTGCAGAACCATACTTTATTGTTTAAACCATTTTGTAGACATATACTGTCTTCCTTAAAAATGTATGGACACTGCTTACAACTACCACAAGAACTAGTAGCCTTTTTAATATGCCAATTGGAAACATCCAATTGCTCAAATGCTCTTTTAAAATTCCTTTATTACTGGCAACTGTGTTCAAATGCCTTGGCGTTGCAACAAAGGTACTGTAAACAACACAAATGTTATTACCAACAGTTCTGTACGAACTGAAGGCACCAGGTCCAATGTTTATGAACCTGTGTCTTTTTGTGATATTTTGTCAAAAAATGTTGATTTTGCTTCTAGGGGGGAGTTAAATACAAATGTATATGTGGCTGATACGGAGGAGGAAACACCAATGCTTAAAGACATGATTTATATGTTTGAAAAAAAGCTATTTAAATTAAAATGTATTCAAATTGATAACAGATATTTGCAATGTTGCTACAGCTTGGGTATTGTCTCACAGGGACTTAGAATGTGCAAATATCCTTTTGGTTTAACATATACCGAGGAGGTTATTAATGAATTTCACTGTTTTTTCGATGAATGTGGGTTGGCACTTATTAGTAAGTTAATTAAACATAATGAAGTGACATTGAGTGTTTTAAAAAACCAAGTGGAAAAGTTGAACGCTGATATTTTGAAAGATTTGTTGTACACAGAGTATGAACACTTGTATAAAAAAGTTTTATTTAGGGTCAACAAAAGGATTAACAACATATTCTTGAAGAAACAAAAAAAGTTGGCTAGGGATAAAAAACAATATGCAGAAAGAAATATATACTCAGGGCCCCACAGAAATGAGAATTATATTAAAGATAAGAATGGGAAAGTGTTTACACCCACAGTGGGAGGAGTAACCGAACATGTAAGGGTGGAAAGAACTGGTTATATACTACATAGGGGATTGGATGAGTTGGATGAGTTAGATTCTTTTTCTGAACATAATGAACATTTTTATGCATTGAGGAGGTCAGAAAGACTGGCCAACAAGACCAGACACAATATAGATTCAGGGCAACATTATCCACAAACGGCACATGTGGAAAACCAGGGCTTGAAAAAAGTAGGAAAGAAAGTGAAATAGCTTTAGTGGTAGATACTGATGGTATAGTGTCTGAATATAAAGGATTTAAGATCTTTAATTATACCTCATTAGTACTTAAAAAGGAACATTTTAACCTTTTTTCTAAGGGGTTTAAATTTGTGTCCACTAGTTATGGGGACATAGCTAATACTTTAGTGGATTTTTAAACTTTATCTTAGGAAGCTCAACCTGGGGATGTTTTATAAAAGTGCTGATGAAGAGGAGAAAAGTTATCATACAGGTTTACATAGGAAAAGTATTATCAACCCTTCCCTTAATCCAGTTCTTATGTCTTTTGAAAAATGTGTTACTGATGAAATATATGAAGCATATAATAGAAACAAGAACAATATAGGACCCCCCAACCTGGACAGGATAGAAAAAGCCTTGTTTAATGATTTGAAGAGTGAGTGTAGTTTACGTATTATGAAACCCGATAAGGGAGGGGGTGTCGTGCTGTATGGCACAGAAGAATATAACAATGCTATAACTAATATTCTTCTAGATTGTAACACTTATTCCCCAGTCTCCAAAAAATGAGATTATGATTGCCTATGGTAGGATTGATTCCTTATTAGAAGAATATCTGTTTGAGAATAGAATAGAATAGAATAGAATAGAATAGATGGTAAAACATATTACTTTTAAAGGCAGCTTAATCCCATTATTCTCAATATCTTTAGGGTGCCTAAAGTACATAAATGTGTTAAAGACCCCCCTTTTAGGCCAATTGTTTCTGCCAGGGGTTCCAAAACGCATCCTTTAGCAGTGTTCTTTGACTACTGGACCAAGGAAATAGTATATAAAATGGACCATTTAATCATGGAAATTTTTGAGTAAGTTAACACATGAGGTATGGAATGGCAATTTGGGTTTTCTTACCATTGGTGTCAGAGAGTTGTTTACCAGCATACCGAGATACGAAGGGCATCAGTATTTCAGTGATAATATTAACAGTTTTTCCACTATGTCTAGTGATAAAATTCAATTGATTTTGGAACTTATGGAAGTGGTGATTGATAACAACTATATAAACTTTCAAGGTGAACACTACCAGCAGACCAGTGGGATGGCAATGGGGGCAGCTTGTGCCCCCATTTATGCCAATTTGGCTATGCTGGAGTGGGAACATTGGTTTGTATTTAATTGCCCCTACACAAACAACATACGTCTATATTTGAGTGTGTGTGTGTGTGTGTGTGTGTGTGTGTGTGTGTGTGTGTGTGTGTGTGTGTGTGTGTGTGTGTGTGTGTGTGTGTGTGTGTGTGTGTGTGTGTGTGTGTGTGTGTGTGTGTGTGTGTGTGTGTGTGTATGGGATATATAAGAAAGGCCTATCAATCAAGTTCCATGCTCTTCTTGCCTGGCACACTCTGTGGATGATGGCAGCTGTTCATGGAGTCACTTTAAGAGTTAGATGTAACTCATTTGTTTGGATGGATTGATCCACCTTTATCTCTTCAGATCACAGCCATATAAGAAGACTCTTGCTTTAGAATAAAGAGTTTTCAATGCTTTGTACTGATTTTCCGTTCTTCCTGGAGAATGATTCCTACTTTTTCTGGATTTTCTTTTCTTTTCTTCTTTGTACCATCTTTCCAGGATAATATTTGATTATTGAAGTTTTCTTCTGTCTTCATATGTTTTGGCCCAACATCTGTGCCATAATTTACCTTGTAGTCCAATCATAAATGCACTAGGGAAGTATTGTTACTCCTATAAGTGCTAGTTTTTAATGTCCTGTCTTGTTTCGACGTTTCCCTTTTTCTTTGCCTGTCAGGTGCACTCATTTTATCTGTCTTCTTCAACTGGCTTGCCAGTTCATATAAATGTTTTCCAGTTTTTTCATCTCTTATAAATTTATTCAGTTTTAGTGTTTTATTATCAGTTATATTGTTGAGAAAAATATATCCTTTTCTGGGTTTTATAATATTTTTTTATAAAGTTCTATTCTTGCTGCAAACATTTTCTGCCTGGCTTGTATGCCTTCCTCTGGGAAATCATCTTTAATAACAATGCCTTTTCTTTTTTTTGTAAGCTACTCTTTTGTTTGATAAATGTGTATGCACTCTAATATGTCTTTGACTGTTTCTGCCATCTGATGATTTCCATCCAGTATATTGTCTCATTTTCATCAATGTCAGTTTGTAAGATTCCAGTTCAGTATAATATTCCACATTTTTTCCCTAATACTTTTGCATAAGGAAAACCTGACCACTGCAGGTGATGGTAGCAACTGGCTAGGTTTTGCATTTGAACATAAACAGCCATTCCACGACACTCAGCATTGGTGTGCAATGACAACATCTGCTCAAATGCTGTTAAGCCTATCTGCTCTACAGAAGGCTGCCCAAATAACATTTTTTCACATTTTCTTAAGCAGATAAGCTTGTCTGCATGCCACTTAGCAGTGAGCAAGTGCACAAGGCAAGAAATTGGCAAATAATCATATGAAGTTATGAGGAAAGTGAGTACTACATCAGGAGTAATAATTTCCAGTAATTTCACACTATATGAATTTGAACTCCAGAGAAACTGTGTTAAGGAGCCAAAGTCACTGCATTTATAACTTCTGCCTCTGAAACAGGTATACAAAATGTGCACATCACTCACTCATTATACATACTGAGCATTGATGCTGAACATGTTTGTGCTCATGAAGATTACAGAAATTAAATTGTTCACTGTTTCTATCAACTGTGAGTTCTGTTTGCACACTGCTAAGCAGTGCTGAAATTACACAGGCAAACGAACATACATAATAATTTATATTCCACATAAGAAATCAAAAGCTACATTTTCACATCTGCAAACATTCCAAGCAACATGTGGCTTCAAATCCTGCATCCTCTTCCATGTTTCTTTAAAATCATTTTATTTAATCTATGTTCTACAATGATACTTAGGTGCAATGTAGAATTTATTCTCTTATTGCTCTTTAGAGTGCTGTAACAAAGTGCACCTGTGCCAATGTTAAATGTGCTACAGATGGCAAGGCAAATTAAATTTCTCAAATTATACCTTGGCCAGTGAACTCTCACTCACTGGTCATAATGCTGGCACTCAAGAGTGCACACAAATAAGGAAAACAAAAAAAGAAAAAAAGAAAAGATAATTGTCAGTAGAAACAAACATAGGGTAGTACAACAACAAGGCAGTATTGTGAAGTTTCCTATATGTGTGGGTGTAGCAACCTAATCATTTGCTCAGAAAATATGCATTAACTCTGTCAGACAGCACACTATCAGGAACTGAACTCTCAACTCAGTGCAATAACAACACACACTCATTTGTGTTCCTTATCCCTTTTTGCCAACAACATGGTACTAGAAAATGTTACTTTCTCATTTGTTTGACATGTTTAGATCAATGTCATATTGACCAATGCTTTACACTAATAATCATCTACACCATTTTAATGTCAGGCTGCCAACACCGCCAGCTGCTTCTTTTCTACATTTTCTGAATATCTTTTCCTCCTCTCAGCTTAACTATAGAAATACAATATCATGGTTATTTATTTGCACCTTAGTTTCAATGTGTAATAAAGTTGATCAGTATTTCAGACAGATTTTAAGCAGAGGATAGACAGTGTGCTCTTAGCACAAGGATGTCAATGTTGTTAAGGTTATTTTCATAGCTCTCAAGGTGGTTACCGCTTTTAGTCTGCATGATACAAAGACTTCAGAGAGAACAGCCACTTCAGTATTGCTTGTTGGTGTAGTCAGAGTAATCAGAAAAAGGCTGCAAACAATTAACAGCTAACAATTGTTATGGCTCCTCTCTGCTATCCTAGGACATATGCATACAATCATGTAGCTACCTACACCATGTTTACTCACCCTACACCAAGTGATTTTTTGGTATTCAGGAATACTAATGATTTCACTCCTCATTTGCATCTTCACAGTGCTCAGAAGGTAGAATCTATACTACAGAAAAGTAATAGTGTAGCTATGGAAATGTAAGGAGGAGAGACAGGATACAGACAGATCGTTACTGGTTACTTGGAGGAGATTGTTCTAGAGATCAGTGCACTGTTTCATAAGTTATGTTTGTCCTCCACAGAAACTGCTTGCATGTTCATATTTTGAATGTGTTTCCATATGCAATGGAAAAAAAGAATTTTGCTATGTATGGAATTTTTAAATTTCCCTGCTGCTATACTGCATATATGGCAGTTGTTGCTGTGCTGCCTATGTAAGTATGGTTATTTCATAAATAAAATGTATTTGCTATTACATGCCTGGCTCAGCTGTATAGGTGACTCATTGGACAGGATGAGTAACACACTGAACTGGGCAGTGTCTGTGATGGTACATCTGCTAGAGGAGGGCCTACATGCATGTGTCTTTGGAGTCACCCTTGGCTTACTGTACCCCCACCCTGTGAGAAAGATAATGCCTGTGCCATGAGCTTTGTTCATTTTGGTTTGACTTATGGTTGCATAAATGGCTGACGCATAGAGTGGATAAGTATGAGACTCATAGTATGCAAGTAGTTTATCTTCTCACACATTTGTTTATATACTGCAGGTTGCACACTTACCTTGACATTACTACAGTTATGAGTTGTGTGCTTTGGGGCTGTGTCTGTCTGATGTTGTCCATACACAGACATTATATGGATAGACAATGTCTGTGGACATTGGCTGGCATCACTTTCAATATTTGTATGTGTTTAGGTTGTTATGTGTATTCCTTCGCTGTTGAGTGTGTGTATTATCATTTGCCTCTTAGTTGCTGGGTGTGTGTGCTGACTTTTGAGTCTTAGGTGGTTAGTGTATGTGCTGTCTTTGTCTCTTGGCCAGGGCAAGGGTATATTGTGCATGCCTACATCTGCCAGCTACCTCTGCAGCTAGATGTTCTTCCTCAGATTCCACTTCTGCATGTGTGGGAGGTGCTGAACCTGTCTGGGGAACAGGAATGTGTGGTCCTGGCCTTTGCTGTCCCTGTTGCAGCTGTTTCTTCAATATAGTATTGTACAACATGACACAGACAGTGAGAATTTCTGCACAGGTGCCTGGTTTGTACAGCAAGGCACCCCTAATGTGTCTAGACAATGAATCTTTGACTTCAGCAAGTCAAAAACACTCTCGATGATGTTTCTTGTGTGAGCATTGGCATCATTGTATCCTTCTTCTGTCGGTGAGTATACATTTCTGATGGGCATCATGAGTCATAGTGTCAGTGTATAACCTGCATCACCCAGTAGATGACCTTGTGGAACATAACCCTTAGCAAACCTTGTGTAAAGCTGCAAGGTGTGCAATATGTATGAGTCATGGTTATTGCCTGAGTTGCCTGCAAAAACATTGAGGATGATCCCGTAGGCATTACAGATAAACTGGCAGCTGACTGAGTGGATCCTCTTCCTATTGATGAATGTCCCTCCCTGTTCCATAGGTGGGTCTTTTATTTCTATGTGAGTGCAGTCTATAGCCCGCAAGTCATCAGGGAAGTGTACTACAGCACAGAATCCCTGCATTGTTCTTAATCTGTCTAGTGTATGTGGAAAATAGATATATTCCATTGCATGTTGTAGCATAGCATTTAGATATTGGTGAAATATTCTGGAAGTTGATGCCTGTGACACCTCTAATTTATCCCTTGTGGGTCTCTGGAATGTACCAACAGCTAATATCCTGAATGCTACACATACCTTAGTTTCCATTAATATAGGTTTTCCTTGATGTCTCGTGGGTCTGAGGTGGGGGCAGCAGAGGATGCAAATTTCCTGTAGTGTTTCCCTATCAACCCTGTATTGCTCCATTATTTCAATATCATGATTAAACACCCTTCTTCTTCTTGGACAAGGTCCATCAGCAGCATTAGCAGCATAAATCTGAACCTGTTGCACATGCATATGCAAGAGATCAGCAGCAGCCCCTAACATTGTTTTTTTTCTAGTGTAATGGGGGCTGTATTCCAATAGGTTTTGGTGTTCATGGTAAAGGGCTACACCATCTCTACACAGTTACTTTACAGCTTCTTACAGCAGTGAAAAAATAAGATGATCATGAATCTGGCTCATAGACATCATATGGGAGAACATCACAAGGGCAAAAAAAAGCTAAACTCCAGAGAGACCAGAGGGAGTAAAACGAGAAGAGAGCCTATCCATTACATAAGTCAGCTTCACATTTTTTGCTGGCCATACCACAGTTAACCCTCCCAGTAATGATGTTCATGATGCATTTTCTCCTAGGCCAAATGATACATTCTTGGATAACTAATTTTTAGATTTTCCTCACCTAAGACAGTTAGCACTAGTACCACAATACAATGTCTCTGCCTTGCGACTCTCCTACAACTATATGAGCTCAGGATGGGGACATTCAAGAGGAAGGAGGAGGGTTTTAAGGAGAACAAGGAATTAAACATTAAGAACAATATTATGATGTCACATAATGGTTTGTTATATACATATGATAATTATAATATTTTTAATTATAGTGGTTTGGAAATTAATAGTACTTATTTCAGTCTGTTTATGAAAGGATTTCAGTGTGTGTCTTCTCGGCATTTGGATATTGCTGAGGTTTTGATTGATTTTAAATTGCCTTTGAAAAAATGAAACCTTGGCTTGATATTTAGACATTCTCAGGCACAAACATTTGTTGTTTTATTTAAGAAGCAAAGTACATTTAACCTCCCTCCCATCATCCCACGTTACAGGGTTTTTGAAGAATTAGTACTAAAAGATTTTGGGAATTTTGTTTAGAACCCCCCTATTTCTTTCTATTTGCTTATATTCTGATATCAATCCCTGATAGGGAAGGCAATCTCTAACCTGCAGTCTAAATAAATTCTTGGTGTCTCCCCAGTCTATCATTTTTCCCTCTTTAGTTATTTGCTTCCAATACCTTGGTTCCTTTGCCAGTTTTCGGCAATAAATTCTGACCCCCTCTTTCCTATTGTCTGTATCCCTAATTGCAGTCATCCCTATCAGCAGAATCTCCTTTCTCCATTCCTGTGTTGGTTTAGGTTTTAGAATACTTTTTGCTACTTTATGGATATAATATTCTGCATATTTATTGTTATTCTCCTTAAAGGCCTGAATCCAAAGTCCCAGTCTCTCCTTGTTTCTTGAGCTTCCCCTGTGTTTCATCATTGTCCCTTTCAATTTTGAATTATGTTTTTTTGCTTGTGCTATGTATAGGAGTCTTAACTGTGTAGCTCTGAAATGCCCCTTCAAATTGAGTAATCCCAATCTGCCCTGTTCTACAGAAAGAATCAGCTTATCCCTCTTGACTCTTGCCGTCTTACTCTCCCAGATAAAGTCCTTCAGATCTTTAATAATTTCTACCAACAACTTCTCCTCTGGTTGATAAAAATATGCCTGATCTATGTATAAGACTAAAGGGACTAAAAAACATTTTAATTGCTTGTATCTTACTATCCATATCCATATAATAAAGCTTCCATTTTCTCAGTTTTTGTATTATCTTTTGTTTAGTATCTTCCCACATATCCTTAGCTGCCACACTAGAATCATTTTTAATTTGTACTCCTAAATATTTCATTTTATCACATCCCAATAAATATGGGTATTCTTTAACCAGTTCATGTGTGGGTACACAATTTGCTGCTATTGCCTTTATTTTATCTTCATTAATTTTGTATCTCAAAAAGATCTGAAACTGTTGCAAAATGTTCCACAACACTGTATGTCTTTTTCATGCTGGAATTTAATAATTTATATAATATTGCTTAGGTTATATGATATATAGCAATACATGTGAAATATAATATTTGTTATGTTAATATAGTTTGATTACTTTTATATGAATGCAAATTTGTCTATATCACAAGCGATATTTTAATAAAGATGTTTGAAAAAAAAGATTTTAGGAAATTACTCAAATGTAATAATTTAGATATTAACAGCTTGACTGAAGATGAAAAGATATTATTACACTGTCTTTCTGGGAACAAAACTGCCAGGATTAGGAAGCCGGACAAGAGTGGGGGGCTTGTTATTAGAGATAGCATAGATTATGTTTCATGTATGCAGAAACTTTTGAATGACAATATGTTTTGGTTTCCAAAAATGAAATGAATATTGCTCTTGCTAAAACTGATTTTGTTACTTTGAGATCTCATATTACAAGAATATTTGACCAGCAATTATTTGAATTTCTGAAGACTGATAGTCTTAAATTCAAGCATTGTTTGGTATTCCAAAAGTTCATATGTCTATTGAAAACTCCCTGTTTAGACCCATTGTTCCTGCTAGGGGTTCAAAAACTCATTCATTGGCTGTTTACATTGACAGTAAGTTAAATCCATTTATTTCTTGACATAATTATATTTTCAAAGTTTCATGGGACTCCTTAGGAAAATAAGTCAAAGTTTTTATCTTAATGATTTGATTTTTACTACCATTAACATTATCAATCTTTTTTTCTAGTATTCCACATCCAATTGTGCTTGAATGGTTTGGAAAGGTCATTACAGATTGAGAGTGAGGATCTGACTTTGATTCAAGAATTTATAGAATTGTTTTAAATAATATTTCTTTTTTTGTTTTTAATGAAGAATTCTATAAGCATGTTAATGGGGTTGCTATGGTGGCATGTTGTGCTTCTATTTATGTCAATATGGGGTTGTATTATTCGGAGAAAATTCTTCTTATGTCTCTAGTTGAACTATGCATACACATTAACCAAAAGTGATCACCAAAACACAACAACACCAGTAAATGCAAGAAAATGCGATGTAAGGTGAAACAATAAAGCCATGGAGGGAGATTCAAACCAACAAGTTTGTTCTGCTATAACGTTAACATTGACACAATTCATTGTCACAATACGTTTTTGTTTAAAGTTACTTCGTCAGATGTGGGCGTGCAATATATAAGGATAATTTATAATAAAACCTAATGAACATCATTTCATTAATTATCCAATGAAAATGTCAGGACCATTAACAAATTTAATAGACACATCCTGTATATAGACAAAGACAAAACATGATAGACCTTCATAAATCTCATTAAAAAAACTTCACAGTAAAAAACTTCTGATTGAAAACTTCACATTAAAAATGAAAATGAAATTAGACAGACTTTTAATAATATAAAATGGAAAACTAGCCTAGGTGAAGGTGAGAAGAAGGTATTATCTGAGTTAGAAAAATAATAGCCAGGTGAGAGTGATGAAACCTGACAAGGGAGGGGGAATTGTACTAATGAATATAGTCACATATGATTCTAAGATGTATGAAATTCTTAGATACAGAGATAAATATGCCTGTGTCTCTAGAAATGAGATCAACATTTCTTATAGAAGGATTGATTTGGTTTTGGAAGATTTGGTTCTTGAAGGGTAAATAGACTGTAAAACCTTAATGTATTTAAAGAAGATTTGGTTCTTGAAGGGTTAATAGACTGTAAAACCTTAATGTATTTAAAGGTGGATAAACCCAGGATCCCAACTATTTTTGAGATCCCTAAAACACATAAAAATGGCACAGATCCCCCCTAAGGCCCATAGTATCTGCAGAGGGCTCTAAGACCTTACCCTTGGCCAAATACATAGACATAAAACTCAAAATGCAAAATGCTCTGGACAAAGAGACAAAGTATTTTAAAAGATTCTTGGGATTTTTTAAGAATTCTCAAAAAAGAATTGTACAAAGAAAATCTGAACTTTTTAACTATTGACATCGTGGACCTTTTTTCTAGTATTCCACGCAGCGAGGGTTTGAGTTTTCTAGAGGAAATTATTTTTTAAAGATGGTACATTGACACACAATGAATGTGTTTTAATGTTACAGCTTTTAGATTTGGTTTTAAAATACAATTATATTTTTTACAAAGGTGAATTTTTTCATCAAAAGAAGGGGGTAGCAATGGGGGAAAACTGTGCACCTTCTTATGCAAACTTGGTTCTGTCATACTGGGAAGAGAAATATGTATTAGATTCAGTATATAGTCACTGCTGGAATCTGTATAGGAGATTTCTGGATGACATTTGTATTTTTTGGTTATGAAGTGAGGAAGAAGTCATAGCTTTTATTGATTATTTACATAATACCACCAGTTTTTTTTAATTTTACGCATAATTTTAATAGGGACAAATTAGAGTACTTAGACATTGAAATTTACAAGAGAAATGAAGGATTTAATTCAAAAGTGTACAGAAAAATATGTTTTGTAATTCCTACCTACATTATAATAGTGCACATCCTACACACTATAAAAGGAATATTGTAAAAGGTCAATATATTAGATCTAGTAGAATGACATCAAATGATGATGATTTTAAGAGAGAGATTAATATATTGAAAAACATGTTTAGAAATAGAAATTACCCTGAGAAACTCCTGGAATCTGTGGAGAATGAAGTAATAGAAGGTAGGAGAGATAAATGTCGCCCTATTCTAGGAGAAGATAGAGTTCCACCTACCCCCCCCCCCCCAGGTGTTTCTAGTGGTGAAATTTTTGATAGAGCTCTAATATTGGAGTATAATGCCAGCTCAGGGGTGGTGAGGGGCATCCTAAAAAGGGAATGGATGAGATTTTTACCCTTCACAGATTTAGACATGATACCCAAGGAGAAGTTAAAAGTGGTGTACTAAAATGCAAGGTCTTTGAAAAACCAGTCAGAGTATAATAATACTGGAAATAAGGGTTGTAGCAATAATAGAAATGGAACTTACAAGTGTGGTAGCTGTAGCCAATGTCCTTATATTGTAAATAGTGATAGTTATTCTTTACCATGTAGAAACACAGTATTAAGAAGTAAAGAGTTTAGCAACTGTGAAACCCTTGGAGTGGTATACCTGGCAACTTGCCAGGTATGCCAGGCATTCTACATAGGTAAAACTGAACATAAACTGAAGAGAAGGCTATATGAGCACATCTACGACGTGCAACATGAAAAGGAAACAAATGCATTGTATAAACCCAAACAACATTGTTCTAATGCCAGTTTTTTATTTTATGTTGTTGAAAAAGTTACTATTGATGGAAGAGGTGGTCTATGGGAGGAAAAGACTGAATATCGTGAGCTTTGGTGGCAATTAACACTACAGGTGAATAAATGGCCAGATTTAAATGAACACATTTCTATTGCCCCAGTTCTCAAAATGAGAGCAGCAAAGTTGTAGTGATTCCCTCCTTTAAATCCCTCCATTTCACTGACAACCCTTTTAATTACTGACATTACATCCCTTACATAACTTCCAGATCTCTAGATGCCCAGATTGCTAGATTCCTAGTTTTTAAACTTTTAACATTTTAGTATCTTTAAGCACTTTATATTTAATATTTAGTATTTGTAATTTATTTTTTGAAATGTAATTAATATGAATTTCCCATAGATGGAGCTCTCTGCTTTAGAATGAATTTAATAGAACATTTTAAAAGCATTTTAAAAGTATTTTATGGCTGTTGTTTAATGTGAAGTTTTTCAATGCAAAGTTTTTTATTGTGATGTTTTTTACTGTGAAGTTTTTTTAATGAGATGTATGAAGGTCTATCATGTTTTGTCTTTGTCTATATACAGGATGTGCCTATTAAATGTGTTAATAGTCCTGACATTTTCATTGGATAATTAATGGAATGATGTTCATTAGGTTTTATTATAAATTATCCTTAGATATTGCATGCCCACATTAGACGAAGTAACTTTAAACGAAAACGTATTGTGACAACGAATTGTGTCAATGTTAATGTTATGGCAAAATAAACTTGTTGGTTTGAATCTCCCTCCTTGGCTTTATTGTTTCGCCTTACATCGCATTTTCTTATGTATACACATTACCTAGATAATATTTTTGTTTTTTGGAATGACACATTGGGCAGTTTAACAGCTTTTATTGAACATATTAAGAACATCACAACATTTTTAAAATATAGACATTATTTCTAACGATTTTTGTTAATGTTTGGACATCAGTGTATACTAGGGCAAAGATGTTGGTGTTTTTCATTTAGGTATTTACCAGAATTAAACATTTTCTAACTCTTACTGATATTATTTGAGTGAACATCCATTTCAATAAATGAAAAGTATTATTAGATGTCAGATGACTAGAGTGGCCCAAATGATGTTGAATTACTGATGTTTTTTGGAAGAAATTGATTATATAGGTAAATTTTTCTACATAGGGTTTATCCGAGTGCTTTAGTTATGGCAGTGATGGATCAGATTACTAAGGAACGGGGAAATAAATTTAAGCTTATTTTGGGAGAGGGTTGTGTTTGTGTTGTAGTGGAACATTACAACAACAGTATGGATTTTTTCCAGTAATGCATTTGCTTACAACTTTAATATTAATGCAATATTGACTGCAATGTTGTTAAATAATATAGCAATAACCCACGCCTGGGAGTGGGTAATGCTGGATTTACCCACGGTTGGTGTGGTTTGGTCACAAGGGCGAAGCCCGAGTGGCCAAACAAAGATAACCGTGGGTAAATCCAGCATTACCCACACCCAGAAGTGGGTTATTGCTATTATACAATGACATTATTTAAGAAAAAAATACTTACTTTTCTTAAATAATGACATTGTATAATGCCTCCTTGCTGCCCTTCCGCAGCTGTCTGGTATTCTGCAGCAGTTCTGATGTACTGCACATGCGTACAGTGTCTAAAAAGCAACAGAGATCTTGCATTCTCCATTGCTGTAAAAAAAGACATACTAATGGAAAAAGTCTGGGCGACCAGACCTTTTTCCATTAGTATAAATCTGATTTACAATGTGCACGCTGACCAATCAGCATGCACATTTTGGAATATTAATGGGGGGTCATTGTATAATGGGACATGTTAACATGTTTCCCAGAAATCAGTAAGTATATTCCAAATAGACCATGTTTTGTTAGGAAGAGGAACCATAACATTTTAGAAAATAATCATTCGAATAATATTCTTTATTGCAACAGGAGAGTGGGCACTTTTAGTTGTGGTACTTGTCACTAATGCAAATATTTGAGTAATACTGGGCAGGTTAATTTAACTGCTAGAGATCTGATTATCAATTCCATGAATTACCACAATTGTAATAGCAAAGGGGTGGTTAAATTACCTTACTGTCAGAGTTGTCCCGGATTATACATACAAAAGACAGAATAACTTTAAAAAATGGATATATGAACCCCTTTATGATCTAGAAAACAAAATTGAATCTAATACTTTATTTAGAGACACTAGAGTTTGTATTCTCAGTAGTTTTAAGCTTTTATTTTGGATCAAATTCCTGTCAATAATAGGGGGGACACTGGAAGACCAGGATGAATATAATGAGTTTTACTGACAATTGAAATTTGATGCTGGTTCTCCCCAAGTCTCAATGACAGTATGTTTATTGTTAGTGTATTGAAAACACAGACAGGCAAGTTGTAATTTTTAGAAATGTGTTTTACATATTTTTAAGACTCATAGTATTTATTATATGATTTTGAACTTAGTTTTGTTTCCAGTCTTTAAGAAATGATGTCAGTGGGGAAATTATTTAAATATTCACATTTAAATATTTAAATTTAAATATTTAATTTTTAATATTTAAATATTTAAATGTTTCATTTGTCATATGATGTCACACGATTGCTGGACGGATTGGAAATTGCAAATCCATTGTTTCAGGTGCTTACTAATGAGGACTGAAGGAGAAGCAATACCTATAAGGTTTGCATTCGATTACTGGAGATGCTAATTGTCTAGTAATGGAGATAGTTCTGGTTTCAACACAGCTGCACGCAGCTAAGAATCTGTTAGCCTTAGTTTCTTCTCTCACCAAAAGTAAAACATGTTGCTGTGTGCACTACCCTTGCTATAGTCTGCTGTAGGTATATGTCCTTGATAGCACCTGCAGCATCTAAACATAACAGACAACCAACCTGCACAAAGGCATTAAAGAGGTTCTCAACAAAACTGCAACCAGACCACTCTGAAGTCTCATACACATTGGGTATCCATAAACCAGAATGAATCAATGTCCCACTGCTCCTTCTCTCACCATAAGCAATGAAGTAACATTAATCCCTGGTTGTCTTCTAAGAAGTAATTCTTAGGCTTTCAGGTGATTGGTAACCTCAAAGAAGGGCAGGGAATAATGGTGCTCCACTCCTTCTCTCACCAGGAGATAAAAACTATTCCAAAGCTGATTCCTGAGAAGTATTTCTTAGGCTCATCAATGATTGGTACTTAAGTCCCAGATTTTAAAGATTTTAAAAGTAAGATGGAAGATAGGATTAATACTCGAATATTATAGTGTGCACTAAGTGAGTGTAAGGATACAACACAAAGGCTAACTTAAGCTTTAAGAGTCAAAGGGGAGGACCTTCCCAGTCAGAACTTTCAGTAACTGGCAAAATCAACAGCTGAGATAAGACTGAGAGGAGCTTCCAAAGTCAGATTTAAAGTATGAGCGGACAACGCAAAATCCAGTACAATCACACACCAACAATAGTCTCACTGCACTACCAGCTAAGCAAGAATGCAGCTAAATTTCTCATCCCATTCATCTAATCAGCTAAACTCAATTCCCTTTAAAATCACTGAATGGAAAAGAAATGTTTTTTTTAACTGACCCTCACCAAGAATTTTTAAAACTCTTAAAAAAAAACTTTAAGGTAAAATAAATGTTATGTTTTATCAAGGAATGTTTCAGCAGACTGATTTCATGTCAAACACTTGTCAAGTCTTAATGCTTCATGGAAGTAAAGTGAAAGAAAAACTAATATAACATGCCATTCCATAAAGGCCATGGAGTAAACTTGTTAATGACCTGTTTCAGTTTAAGACTCACATTACATGATTCGAGGGGTTTACTATGTGAATTAACTATGGGTAGTCAAGCTGAAAAATAGTTCATCTAATTCCATTGTGATGTTGCTTACTGTGACATTTTAACAAATGTGCAATTTCTTATGTCCATATCCTAAATAATGGTCTACAATTTGTGAGTCAAGAATTCCACAAGTTTTCATGTAAGTCAGAATTTAAGGGCATTGCTACCAGTCTTATATCCACAATCTAGTGAATAAGTGGAAAGAACAATGCAGAATGTGAACAGTATCATAGGAAAATGGCTACTAATGCACAGCAAAAGTATAGATAAGCTCTGTTAAAGTATTGGGGCACTCCTCTTCAGCCTATGTGGATATCTGCTCTGAATTCAAACCAAAAGAGACAGACAGACAGATCTCCATAATAAAGTCACCAACGCTTACCAGAGATTGACAATGCCTTACCTGCTAAAAATAAATCACCCTGGTGTGATATAGGCTGGTAACCCCTATAATGTATATTATATATTACATATAATATAGTATATATTATATATAGTGTAGTATATATTATATATTACAGTTACCAGTTAGAGTTACCTTTTCTCTCAGAGTAATTCCTATTGGTATAATGGACCAGCACATCCCCATAACTTTTCTAGCCAGCCTGATTGAGAGGGATATCTTGAGACTGTGTAAGAATTGCCTCATGCTGTCTGTCAATCATCTACTATTCAAACAGCATAACATGGAGCATGAGAGATGTACAGCTATAACATCCTTGGAGGCACACAGTAAATTCAGACACCAAAATAGTCAGCAGTACACCACACATCACACCTCTCCAAGGCCGTCACAATACACATATTCCACCATATGATGAGGTTGTAAAGATTAACTTGCCCAAAACCTCAAAAACCTCTAAAACACAACACAGGCACAAAGTACACTCAGCAATTTAAGCCTACCTCCTCACATATCACAAGGAGTCCAAAAGCCACAGAGGTCAAGCCTGTAAGGAAGCATCAACTCAACCAAGCATTCTTGTTATAGGTGACTTCATTGTAAGATGCACAGATGAGCTTCATACTAGGCTGAACAAGGAAGGAATGACAGCTAGCTGCTTGCCTGATGCCAGGATCCATCAGATCACACATGCACTCAAACTTTTGAACAAGTATGAGAATGCCTCTGTCATAGTTCATGCTGGTGTCAATGATTTGAAGTGTGCCTCCCTGTTCATGTTGGTGTCAGTGATTTGAGGTATACCTCCCTGGGTTATATGAAGAGAGACATGATGAAGCTCTCAGTCTATGTGTCCAAGACAGGTACATGCCTAGCACTGCACAGCATTCTACCTTCTCCAAGGACAACACTGCAATGAGCAAAAAATAATAGACAAATAATTGGCTTAGTTTTTGGTGTCATTCAAAGGGGGTCTGATATTTGTCAGCATGGGAGGATATGATTGACAGATCACACTTCTTCACTTGTTCACCTTCAGTGGCCTGCATCTGTCCACTATAGGGTTTCATTTATTGGCAAAGACATTGTCCACCCCTATAGTGTCTTTTTTAGGCAATGTCAGCCTGATAAACCTACCAACATAATAAAGCAAGCAAAGGAAAATGTGAAGGTGTTACTGGTCAATTCTAAGAGCCTAAACAAAAAAATCTACTCCGTAGAAACCTTTTTCACCCTGGAGACCATTGACATCTTTGTAATGACTGAGACTTGGCTTAAAATTGCAGAGAGCACTCCAGATGTGCAGGATTATGTCTTCCACATGTTTAGACCAGCTACAGCGCAGGTGGAGAGTAAAGGACATGAAATCAATCTCCATCCACAAGAATTTCATAGCAAGACTGATAAAGCAGTATGATACACAAGAGCTTCTTCTTTTCCAAATAACGATAAGAATGGTAACATACTGTACATTACCTACCTATCAAACACCACAGATGACACAAGAACGCTACAACACCTATCTACAGGAACTAGAATGACCCAATATTAAACCCTATACTGTTTTCCTAGGTGATCAGAACTATCTAACTACAGACTGGAAAATGTACACCAACACTAATCCACAACAAAAGAGATTCCTGGACTTTTGAAATACAAATGCCCTGGAACAATTAGTCAGAGTATCCACTAAGGGGAATAACATCTTGGATCCTGTCCTTACTAATATGGAAACATCTTGTACTGCTCCTTGTATTTCTTTATCAGTTGGTTAGATCTGACCCTGAAGCAGTCTCATTTGAAATAAAATTGAAAACAGAGATCCCTCCCACCCAAGGTACCTTTATATATTTAAGACAAACTACCTACTCCTAGGTGATACTTTGGCAAGCTTTCACTCCCCTCCAAACCCAGTTATCTTCACTGAATATGCAAAGACATACGCCACCACACTATACCAGCATGTAAGCAGCTGCATATATTCAGCTGTACCCTATAGGAACATGTGGAGGGCCAATCCCTGAAACAAACCCACAAGGTGGAGCCATAATATCAACAAGCTATATAATAAAATGAAAAGAATTTTGACCAAGAGTAACAAGAGTGATTTATAGAATGTTAGAGTCCTTGTCAGAGAAATAAACAAACAACTCAGGAACTTAATAAAATCCACCAAAGCCAAGTCTGTTGCTAAAACAGCTACCCAAGCCAAAGACAATTGCAAGGCATTTTTTAGTTATGTTTGTAATCTTAAAAGCACAATGCAGAAATGTGCTGAGCTGATTATGAACAGTGTTACCTACACTGAGACTGAAAATATAGTGAACCTACTGGCTGATAAACTTATCTCTAACTTTACCACTCTCTCCCCTCCATCTAGCCGTCAAGATGTACCTGAAACTGGCTCATCTCCAGCTAATCCACAAGACCAAATTCTAAAAGTGGTATCAAAAGCTAAAATACTGCATTGATGGAGCCTGACAATATCCCTGGATGCATCTTAAATAAAATGAAGCATGATTTATCCAAACTTCTGACAATACTTTTCAGTCTCAGCCTTCATACAGGTTTTGTATCAAGTGAATGGAGGACAGCTACAGTCATTCACTTGTAGAAGGGAGGACCTTCCACGGACCCAGGCAATTACAGAATCCTAAAGTCTGACCAGACTCGTATGCAAAGCCAGGGAAAGATTTACTACTGAACTAATCAATAAGAATATTGGGAACCTCCAAACTCTGGACCCATCTCAGTTTTAATGCATCAAGGGCATGACATGCTTACTAAACCTGGAGGATTTTGTTGAAAAGATCACCAAAGCAATTGGTGATGGCAAAATGGTACACACCGCATATGTCGACCTGGCCAAAACTTCTGACACAGTTCCCCACTCAGGCATAGTAGAAAAGCTAAATAGACTGGAAATGAATCCTTATGTCACCCATTGGATTGCCAACTGGATCACAGATATATGCAGGAAATCGAAATAGGGGAAATTACCTCCACAAAGAGACCAGTCACCAGTGGAGTCCCCAAGATTCTGTGCTGGGACCTCTCCTGTTTGGCATTCACTTTTCTTAAGTAAATGCCGATACCAAAGGGCTCTGGCTGATTAAGCTTGCAGTTGCCTGCAAGCTTGGAGTGGTCACTGAATCCAAAAATTACTTAGCATTCTACAGGAAGGTTTATCCTAAATAAATAACATATTCATAATCAGTCCATGAAGTATATTGACTCAATGTGCTTTCCTAACAGATGAGTTATGAAACTGTCCTCATTAATGACAGTTTTTTCCTGCAGCTAGGTTTCTTGGCTTGGTGTTCCTCAGAGGAATAGAGCTCCCTCTTCTCTTTAGCTTGCATTTTATTCTCATGCCCCACAGAGTGACTCCAAGACAAGCAGGATTTTTAGTACCTCAGTTCATGCTTACCTGATTGATAAATGTTAGACATCGCCTGCAGCATTATCAGATCTTGTCTCATTTCTTCTTTATTTATTTATGCCTTTTTATATTATTGAACAGTCCCGTGAACTGGACCAAACTTGTTTTTTTTTTTTTTTTTTCTTGAGCGACTAGGTAAGAATAATAAAAAGAAACAGTACATTGCAAAGTCAAACATACTGAAATTCACAGCAAAGAAGTAAGACATATATTCCAAAACGTTTAACTGCCATATAGATGTAATTATAGATGGAATGTATGAAATATATGCTACAGTATGATTACTTAACATCACTACCTGTTTGACTATATAGATAGTGATTAAACAAAATAAAAATGGTGCAGATGAACTAGACTTAATAAAAATGGTACTGAATTCCAGGTATTATGTCAATAAATACTAAATGCCAGTGGCGATATAGTGGTGAACATATCTGCCTTCCCTGCAGTTAAGTGGGGTTCTGTTCCTTGCCAGTGCAAAATGCCTTAAATACTTTTGGCCCTACAGATTAAGAATATTGAGGAGGAGCCATGATAAACATGTGGCATGGGTTCATTCCTGACCTCTGTTTACTGCATGTGTTGAGTCTGTATGTTCTGCCCATGTCTGCATATTTTGTTTTTCCTCTGGTTTCTCCACCTTCTTCCTTCTGACTTAGACCAGCTGATACAGTCTTCCACTGGCCAGCCAAATTAACTGGTTAATAAACGAATGCATTAACAAACAACTAAATGCTACTACTGAATATCTCAATGATCTAAGCACAGCTCTAAAAAGAGTAATCTAATTAAGATGGGAGAGCGGCTTTACTGAACTAATTTGCAAATCACTGTACAGATTTAAAAGTATAGCTAGCTCTGTGTTTAATTGTAAGTTTAAATGTAAGTTAGTCAGTGGGATGTAATAAGCTGCAATGCTGTTTTAGTTTTATAGCTTGTAAAATAAATATAACAATGTTATATATCAGTATTTTCAGCTTATGAATATTTAAGCAATAAATGTGAGGTGATAACTGCAATGCAAATTGTGTTCTTGGAAGAACTATAGCTTTATGCAATGTGTAGCTAGATTTATTTGTACATTTGATAGTTTACGTATCTTGTATTTATTTATTTGTTTTTGATAATCAAGAAAGTTGTTTAGCCCTTGGGCCTTTTAAAGCCATGACCTGGGAATGATGTAACTACATTAATACTTATAAATATACTGCAGAAACATAGGAAACCATAGCTTTACTAGATGATTCTTTTGAAAAATAGTTGTAAATTGTATTATTCGATAATTTGGTTAGATAGTTATAAATCATGTTGTAGATGGATATCAGAGCAGTAATTATACACAATATGTTCACTATATGGTTAATAAATAATAAGGATGGACGTAATCATAAGCCAAGAATCATACAATGCATAAAGTTTTCAATGACATTACCAGGAGTTTCACTCACCCAAATCAGAGAACCCTTTTTAAATGTTTTGATGTACCATGACGTGTTGCATTTGTTTTACTGTGTAATTTGCTGCAAGACCACTTTTCTTTTTCAAATCAATAAGAAAGAAGGAAGTGATTACTACATAAAGCTGTAGAAAACTGGCAGCATGATTAAAATTATGCAATGTCAGTTACATATTGAAACAATGCAGAATGTTAGAAATAACACTATTAACAGTTTTTTCTGAATTACTAATATTAAGAGGTTTGGTCTGGATAGAAAAACAATTTAAGGGACCTATACATCAGCTCAGAGACATCTCAGTAATGAGTAGCAAGGAAGATGAAAAGCAGTTATACATTTTGTCTTTGAATATCTGTTTAGTCTTGTAGACAGTGTGATTTATTTGGACTTGTTTTTAGCACCATCATTAGCTCACAACAGATGCTCAATTAAAAACACAGAGGAAATATGAATAGATGAGATGCAACTAGATCTTTAGTGACATAGCAGAGCTCTGACTGGCAAATGAAGTCACATGATCTGCAGTCATGCATAGCCCTAATGGAAATCTTAAAAAGGTATTGAGCTACTTATGTGTACCACATATTCTCAGTTTTAAGAATTATTGCAAAACTTAATGCTAACTATATCATATTTAAGTGTGCCACATACAATATATATTACCAAAACATTTCCTTAAGAAAAAAAAAAACTTTGTTAGCCACTGACAGCAATTATATTAATCGTTATTTGCTAATGTTTGTGAAACTATGACATGTTTTAAAATCATGACATCTTCTAGAAAGGTTATCAATTCTTTCACATTTGATTATTTTGCTGTATCTTTCAATAGATACAGTCATATCATAGGTTCACAGGTAAGTAGTGGGCTAGCTGCCCTTTCAACCCATTTTAAGCCTTTGCAATTTCCCTTTTTGTGTTCAAATTAACCTATCCCATTTTGTTAGAGACTGATCATACATACCACATGGGTGAAAATTATATATTACTCCTAATAAGAATAACTGGGATTATTTAACGGTATATTTATGTGTCATATTAACATTGTTTTATAGCAGTAAGAGTAAGAACTGTTTAGTAATAGGGTGATTTTTTGATACAATGTTCAGATTTATTTAGGTATGTATGTATAATAGTATTAGTTTTTATATAATAAGTGCTATTATAGTACTATTTACAATATAATGATATAACAGACATTTACACTTTTGAAACCTTTGAGGTTGATAAAGTGCAGGGCCATATATAGATTTCGCCAAGGGGAATGTCTTCTCCTGGCCGAAGGAGTCCATCAGGACCAGAAATGCTGAAACTCCCTCTCACATTGAGAAAGCAGTAACACAGTACGATCGAGTTACTGTTCCTACCACTACTACCGGTTCTACTACATCATTTCCAGCTATTAGCGTGCAAAACAAGAAAGAGGTAGTGGTGGAGATACACGCTGAGCCTGTTGCTTCATTCAAGGACAATCCTGAGCCTGTCGCTTCATTTAAGGATAATCCTCAACCGGTCATTCGACCCAAAATGACGCTAACAACAACGACAGCAATAGATACCATAGAGGAATTGCATGAAGAGCTCCATTTTCCCCTTTCGTTCAAATCTATGAACAGACAAGAATGGAGTCCGTATTACAAGGGGCGCAAGAGGAAGACGTCCGAGGAGCCATACGAATTCCAGAAGAAAATTCTGAAGCCAGCACAAAGGACTTAATAGTGAACTTATCGAAACATACTTTAACATCAGTGGAGGTAACTGTTTTGGATAAAGGATTATCATTTATTCCTTCACAGTCTGTTGATATAACTAATATTATAATTGACCTTAAGTGCTTTACTAGAAATGTAGCATTAGGCTTACTATACAATAATGATGATGAAGATTTAATGAATAACGATGTCGGTGTATTTTCTAAACCATCAACTTTTATACCTCCACTACACAGTTATTTAGAATGTTTTGAAAAAGCATGTACTGCGGACTTATTAGCACTGTTTAATGATAGATCTTGTAAGCCAAAAGCACAGTTTTTTAATTTAACTAGTGAAGAAAGACAAGCATTAAATGAATTACAGCATAATGTAAATATTGTGATTAGGCCTGCGAACAAGGGAGGTGCCACTGTGATATTAGACAAGGATTTTTATGAGAAAGAAATAACTGACATGTTGTCTGAACAGACTACCTATAAGTGCCTAACTCCTATGGAATTGAATGTTTTAATTAAGAATGTATACACAGATTTATATGATATGCTAATGTGCTCTATTATAGACAATGATCTTTACAAATATTTTCTCATTGAGAGACCACTAGTTCCTATGTTTAGAGGTTTACCAAAGATTCATAAGAACCTACAAAAACCACCTCTGAGACCTATAGTCTCAGGTAACGGATGGTTAACTGAGAGCATCTCTATTTATATAGAGAAACAGTTAAAACCTATTGTACAAACAACTACATCTATTCTTAGGGACAAGCAACAGTTTTTAGAAGCACTAACTACATTAAATAATGATGGGCTCTTGATGGAAACAGATTATCTAGTAACCCTGGATGTAAAGTCCCTATTTACATGTATACCCAATGATGAAGGTCTAGAATATTTAAGGCTGTACCTAATTCAGAAAGATATAACAAGGGATGAGGTAATTAAGATTATAATGTTATTGGAAATAATTTTGAATAATAATGTTTTCATATTTGTTGATAAGTATTTTTTGCAAACAACAGGTGTGGCAATGGGTACCCCATGCACCAACTCATATGCAAATTTAGTACTTGCTTACTGGGAGCATACATACATTCTACAACATACTGTTTTTTCTAAATATATTAGACTTTATAAGAGATTTGCGGATGACCTCTTTTTGATTTGGGGAGGAGACTATGAATCACTTAATGATTTTATTACCTATATAAATGGCACCACTAGCTTTTTAACATTAACCAGTAACTGCTCAAAAGATTCTATAGAGTTTCCAGATGTGTTGATTTCAAAAGATAGAGATAAGATACATACATCTATCTATAGGAAACCCTGTCGAAGAAATGCCTTCTTACACAGAACCAGCATGCATCTCCCACATATATATAAAAACGTGGTAAAGAACCAGGCATTAAGATGCTCAAGGTTAACTAGTAAACAGGAAATTTTTGAAAAAGCCTTATTAGACACAGAAAAGGATTTATCAGACAGGAGTTATAATAAAAAAGATTTAGAGAATCTAAATTATGTGGATCGAATAGGTAAAGGACGTCCATATATAGAAGGTGCTGAACAACAGAATAATAATATGGTAGTTCATCAGAAAAGAAATAACAAGATTGGAAAAAGAGTTAATATTCCTTATACTAACTGTAACAGAATGATAGATGTTATTAGAAAGAACTGGGGAATTTTGACCTTAGATGAAGAGATCAGTAAGATAGTAGGTCAACATCCGAGCTTCAGCTATAAGAACACTAGGTCCTTGAAGAGACTACTATGTTATGAGCACAAACAGACTAGAACACTTTCAGTAAAAAAGGGAACTTTTCCTTGTGTCAATATATATATAATAGAAATACTTTTATACATCCTGACACACAAGTATGTTATGAGTTTGATTTCTATGCTAGTTGTGCATCCAGAAATGTTGTTTATTTAGGTGTTTGTCAGAAATGCAATATGTACTATGCTGGTAAAATGAATAGAACATTAAGAGAGAGAATTAGGGAGCACCTATATGCCATAAGCAAAGAGAATGAGACCAATGCCCTAGCCAAACATGTGTAATGATACCACACATAAATTTAAGTTCATGGTTTTAGAACTGATACATACCACCACAAGGCTAGGAAACATAAGTAACTTTACTGAAAAAGAAGAGAACAAATGGATAATCAGACTACAAGCTGATATTAGACATGGTCTCAATGATAGAGTTTCTTTAAAGCCCTTTTTGAAAGATAGACCATTGAGACACTAACAACACTGCTCTTTCCATATAGTTATTCACTTGCATATACTAGCTTCTCCCATTTAAGTATACATATTGCACTTAATTCATACTGATTTTTACTATATACTCTCACATACACATTTATGCGATTTTTACATACACATATAAGCATACATATACTTTTTATACACATTTTTACATTTAGTTTCATATTTACATTTTCACACATATACAATATTTCCATTATGTATTAAATTTACTTCATATATACATATATATATATTTTTTTTTTTACATACATATTCATATATATATATATATATATATATATATATATATATATATATATACTTTTACACATTTATATGCTTATATATAATATTGAGGTATACATTGAGTCACACATAAGTATACAGATATGGATATGTATATGTATGTATTTTTTATATTTATATGTTTATGTATTGGTATATTTTTATGTTTCTATATGAATTTTTTATGTATGTCTGTTTTGTGTGTAAGCACATTATGTCTATGAATATATTTTATTATTATTATTTTTAGAGCTTTAGGGAAATTCACAGTAGACTGCTAGTTCTATTAGACAATTCTATCAGTCAACAACTGTTTTTATAAAGATTTATCTAATGACAAGGAAATTAAATGTTGAAAATTAGAATTAATTAGCTAATTAACCTTCAGAGTTTTTATTGGCTTAAGAAAGGGTTAAGTAGAGTTATAATGGAGATTTTTACTTTTTATTTTCATTAAAGTCTGAAGAATTGCCCTGTGAGGCGTGAAAGCACTTACTTTCTACAAATAAAGGATATATCAGCTTTTTAATTTGGCTTCGATTGTCGTGGTGTGCTTCTAATCTCTTTTTTCTACTGGACTTATAACTTTATTTTGGAGGCACTTCACCCCTTCAGTATACATTTTATTTCAAGATTCAATATGGCCTAATAGTTGACCCAACTGTTTGGGATTTGGGAATTTATGTGGACAGTGGCTTAACTTATGACCAGCATGTGTCCATTGTTTTAAGAAAGTCCTTCTATATTGCACAGCTTATAAACAAAGGGACTGTGATTAGATTTGGGGATGTATTGTCCCCTTTACTCAGTCCTCTTTCGGCCTGTCATTGAATATAGTACCCCCTTTCACAAGTATCTCAATAGACACATGCATCAACTGGAATGCCCATAGAGATACTTTACTAAAAGGATACAAGGCCTAAACATTATGTCCTGCATGGACTGACTCAAAGCCCTGTCACTATACTCAGTATCCTACAGGTTTCTAAGAGGTGACCTGTGTCTGTCATCCAAGGAATCCTTTGACCTAATACTGATGGATTTACTGCACATCAGTAAGTCAGATGGTATTAGAAATACTCAATCTAGGGATCTAAACCTCTCTGCAACATCAATAGAATGGTTTAAAAGGACAGGTATATATCACAGAGGATACCGCTGCTCTGGAACAGACTACCCATCCAGATAAAAAAGTACATCCTGTCCATGTACAAGTGCAACTTGGGTCTATGGATGGGAAACAGAAAATTTACCCCAGGACTGCTCCCTGTACTACTAATGGACAGCAGCAACTCCTAAATGCATTATCCCCTGCATGCGTCCCCTCAAATTATCTGTGGTATAATCCCAGTTATTCTTATTAGGAGTAATGTATAATTTTCACCCATGTGATATGTATGATCAGTCTCTAACAAAATGGGATAGGTTAATTTGAACACAAAAAGGGAAATTGCAAAGGCTTAAAATGGGTTGGAAGGGCAGCTAGCCCACTACTTACCTGTGAACCTATGGTATGACTGTATCTATTGAGAGATACAGCAAAATAATCAAATGTGAAAGAATTGATAACCTTTCTAGAAGATGTCATGATTTTAAAACATGTCATAGTTTCACAAACATTAGCAAATACCGATTAATATAACTGCTGTCAGTGGCTAACAAAGTTTTTTTTTTTCTTAAGGAAATGTTTTGGTAATATATATTGTATGTGGCACACTTAAATATGATATAGTTAGCATTAAGTTTTGCAATAATTCTTAAAACTGAGAATATGTGGTACACATAAGTAGCTCAATACCTTTTTAAGATTTCCATTAGGGCTATGCATGACTGCAGATCATGTGACTTCATTTGCCAGTCAGAGCTCTGCTTTGTCACTAAAGATCTAGTTGCATCTCATCTATTCATATTTCCTCTGTGTTTTTAATTGAGCATCTGTTGTGAGCTAATGATGGTGCTAAAAACAAGTCCAAATAAATCACACTGACTACAAGACTAAACAGATATTCAAAGACAAAATGTATAACTGCTTTTCATCTTCCTTGCTACTCATTACTGAGATGTCTCTGAGCTGATGTATAGGTCCCTTAAATTGTTTTTCTATCCAGACCAAACCTCTTAATATTAGTAATTCAGAAAAAAACTGTTAATAGTGTTAATTCTAACATTCTGCATTGTTTCAATATGTAACTGACATTGCATAATTTTAATCATGCTGCTAGTTTTCTACAGCTTTATGTAGTAATCACTTCCTTCTTTCTTATTGATTTGAAAAAGAAAAGTGGTCTTGCAGCAAATTACACAGTAAAACAAATGCAACACGTCATGGTACATCAAAACATTTAAAAAGGGTTCTCTGATTTGGGTGAGTGAAACTCCTGGTAATGTCATTGAAAACTTTATGCATTGTATGATTCTTGGCTTATGATTACGTCCATCCTTATTATTTATTAACCATATAGTGAACATATGGTGTATAATTACTGCTCTGATATCCATCTACAACATGATTTATAACTATCTAACCAAATTATTGAATAATACAATTTACAACTATTTTTCAAAAGAATCATCTAGTAAAGCTATGGTTTCCTATGTTTCTGCAGTATATTTATAAGTATTAATGTAGCTACATCATTCCCAGGTCATGGCTTTAAAAGGCCCAAGGGCTAAACAACTTTCTTGATTATCAAAAACAAATAAATAAATACAAGATACGTAAACTATCAAATGTACAAATAAATCTAGCTACACATTGCATAAAGCTATAGTTCTTCCAAGAACACAATTTGCATTGCAGTTATCACCTCACATTTATTGCTTAAATATTCATAAGCTGAAAATACTGATATATAACATTGTTATATTTATTTTACAAGCTATAAAACTAAAACAGCATTGCAGCTTATTACATCCCACTGACTAACTTACAATTAAACACAGAGCTAGCTATACTTTTAAATCTGTACAGTGATTTGCAAATTAGTTCAGTAAAGCCGCTCTCCCATCTTAATTAGATTACTCTTTTTAGAGCTGTGCTTAGATCATTGAGATATTCAGTAGTAGCATTTAGTTGTTTGTTAATGCATTCGTTTATTAACCAGTTAATTTGGCTGGCCAGTGGAAGACTGTATCAGCTGGTCTAAGTCAGAAGGAAGAAGGTGGAGTAACCAGAGGAAAAACAAAATATGCAGACATGGGCAGAACATACAGACTCAACACAGGCAGTAAACAGAGGTCAGGAATGAACCCATGCCACATGTTCATCATGGCTCCTCCTCAATATTCTTAATCTGTAGGGCCAAAAGTATTTAAGGCATTTTGCACTGGCAAGGAACAGAACCCCACTTAACTGCAGGGAAGGCAGATATGTTCACCACTATATCGCCAATGGCATTTAGTATTTATTGACATAATACCTGGAATTCAGTACCATTTTTATTGTCTAGTTCATCTGTACCATTTTTTTTTCATTTAATTACTATCTATATAGTCAAACAGGTAGTGATGTTAAGTAATCATACTGTAGCATATATTTCATACATTCCATCTATAATTACATCTATATGGCAGTTAAACGTTTTGGAATATATGTCTTACTTCTTTGCTGTGTATTTCAGTATGTTTGACTTTGCAATGTACTGTTTCTTTTTATTATTCTTACCTAGTCGCTCAAGAAAAAAAAAAAAAAAAAACAAGTTTGGTCCAGTTCACGGGACTGTTCAATAATATAAAAAGGCATAAATAAATAAAGAAGAAATGAGGCAAGATCTGATAATGCTGCAGGCAATGTCTAACATTTATCAATCAGGTAAGCATGAACTGAGGTACTAAAAATCCTGCTTGTCTTGGAGTCACTCTGCGGGGCATGAGAATAAAATGCAAGCTAAAGAGAAGAGGGAGCTCTATTCCTCTGAGGAGCACCAAGTCAAGAAACCTAGCTGCAGGAATAAAACTGTCATTAATGAGGACAGTTTCATAACTCATCTGTTAGGAAAGCACATTGAGTCAATATACTTCATGGACTGATTATGAATATTCTACTTTGGACAATTCAATGCTCAACAAGGAAATGCACCATTAATCTGCATTCCAGAAGGATTATACATTAATACCACAGTACATTGCATTCCTTTATGTTCACACTTCATAGTAATGAGATGACTCTCTGGAGTTTGCATACATGTTCTTTAACTAAGAAAAGTGCCATTTTGGAATATTATGTAGCTGTACCCCTTCTTTGTAATATGGATGCATTGACTAGGTCCTGTGGGAGTATTCAGCATTTTATGTACCATTGAAATTTGTCATTTCCAAGCAAGCCATATCAGCTTAGATTCCAGATGTATAATAAACATTCTACATCTCTTAAGTGGCTTGTTCATCTTGCTGGCATTCCATAACATGCAGTAGCTATTCTGAATCATGAACAGAAGGTTAGAAGGGAGAAGGGGAGATCAGTTCCACAACAGAATGCTTCAGAAGCATAGCTAGGATTTTTGGAAGTATAACTTGGCTTATTCCAACTTTCAGAATGTAAACCCATTACCATCAGTGAATTCCATCTTAGGGACAGTATATGTTGCTTAATAGCATACATTTTCAATATTGTAGAAAAAATGATGTTATGAGCTTTACTAAGGTAAATAATTTAGTTAACCAGGTACAGTGAAAAAGTAATTTCATAAAATATTTAACTTAATAAAATAAAATGGATACAAAAATTCTATTTTCTTATTTAAGTCATAAGAAAATGTTATTGATCAAAATAAATAGATTATTTTAAAAAGTACATACCATGGCATGCATGCCATATACCTGGCTATGTCAATGCAGTCCCTATCCCAGTCCAAATACTGATAATTACTACACTGTGGAATAAACAGCCATGAAAGAGTTATTTACCTGTGATTTCCAATACCTGCAAACAGCATACTTCTGCAGCACTTCCAGTGTATCCCGATTTCCCAGTACAGGTCTAGCATACAGGGTCTAAGGACCAACACTAGAGTTCTATACTTAGTCACGACCACAGACTAAATTATAAAATGATTGATCAGATGTTCGCAGAAAAGGTACCTACAGAGGGGAAACCCCATGGCCAGGAAAAAGGTGACTGTACACTACTACATCCCTGTTTGCCACTAAGCAAAGACACATCTGAGGAATCCAGAAATTGCTCAAATATAGTCTGCATAGTTCTTCTGAATCCTTGACAATCCATGCAATGAGAAATTTTTCATCCTTGTTCAGTATAGTCCCCTACTAAAAAAAATACCTAATCTGAATATCGAAGTTCAAACTTTCAATTTTCATGGGAAGAAGCAACCTAGGCAGAGAGATACCTCTCAACTGTACAGATTTTCACAGAATGTCCAGCTTTTAGCCTCACATTTTTGGTCTGTTCCTCATAAAACCTGAGTTTTTTTTGAAAAATCACTGGGATGATCTAAGGATTAAAGTCATTAAATAATGACAGACATTTGTGTTTCAGACTTCATATCCTTCAGAAAATATATGCTAATACAAATCTGGCTATTCTAGCAACTTTTTAACTTTATAAGAGCAATATTTAAAATATGTCTTTATTTTTGCACCCCCCCTCCCCGTTATGTCAGGCTTTGTCCAAATTTCTTGTGGTAAGAGGCTGAGAGGTATGCAGAGGATATAAAAAGTAGGCAGCCAATGAGCCATTTACATTTATTAATCAAGGGGGCCAAAATTTCATTCAACAATAGTCCAACAATAAATTGAGGTCTAATTAATTTAATGAATCTTACCCTCACATTGTGACCGGTACCATGAAAAGATGAGGGCTGATTGGATAGATGAGGGTGGCACAGTTGATAGCAGTTTCACCTCATAGCAAGAGGTTCCCTGGTTTGATTCTTAGCTGGGGTGGCCTCTGTGTGGAGACTGCATGTCCTCCCTGTGTTTGCATGGGTTTCCTCTGGGTGCTCTGGATTCACCCACGTTCTGAAGACATGCAGTAGGAAGATTGGACACTCTAAGCTGGCCATAGATGTGAGTGTGTATAATATGGAAGAGCTACTACAGCAGGGGTAGCAACCTGATGGTATAAACCTTGGTTCTAGATGATTGTCAGTGTTGAAGTGACACCCCGACCCCATGTGCAAAAGTAGGAAAAAGGAGTTGTGGATAGATGGAATGGATAGAAGATAACCCTATGTTTAATCAAAAATACAACTGTTCATCATGAGTCAACATCTGTAAAATGACTCAGCTGTCTGTCCTGCCAGAACTCCCTGTAAGGGACTACAGTACTCACTCTGACACCACCCTGCAGTTATTTACTTTTTATATCCACACAAATCAGAAAATAGCTGCATGAAGTTGTTCAGGATTCAGTCAGGACTACTTGGAACACTGTTTATATTTTTTAAAGAACTAGTGCTGCAACATTTCCACTTTTACACTGTGTTTTTCATCCTTCTCCTGCATGAACTCATTTTATTTTCTACCACGAGAATAGGCATCCAGTATCTCTTGGTCCAATGACTTGATGCCCAAATATCTGGTATAACAAAATAGGCATCTTTCTTAAACAATGAAGAGAATGAGAACCCTTATAATAATTCCCACAAATAGAAGGAAACTCTGTATGGATGGAATGGTCTACACTAATTAAACTGGTGGGGGAAACAGTCTATTCAGCACAATCTACATCAAAGATATGTCTCAAATTATGGTCTATAACTAAAACAGCTATAAAGAATATCTCATCAGTCATTTTAATAGAAAGATACTAATGCGCCATATTTCATGCTACAGGCTGCTACTTTTCACTACATATTGAAAATATGTATAATTCAAAGATAAAACTTCAGTCATACCACTTCCCCTTGTCAAATATCATATGGCATTCATACTCATAACACCTTTGTTAAAACTGAGTTGCATTCAAGCCTAGATTAGGAAGCAACTGCAGATAAAGAAAGTCACCAGCAGGTATCCTAAAAAGACAGCTAGAGAGAAGTGGGGTAAATAAGTATGCTTATAGTCTAATTACTGATTATTCAGTGTGCATGGTAAGTATATTCTAAGTTAATTAATATTTCTGAATTAAACAGCTGGCCAAAGAGTGCATGCAGACTGTTGTAATAATAAACTATTACTGAAATAATGTACATTACTATGGACTTTGTTAAGGCACCAGTAGCTTGCGGTTGACTTTACACTGCACATTTAGGTGAATTCATGAATTTATTTGCAGTGCACAGCACAGCATATTTCAACATCTCTTTATTTAACAGTATAATTTTTAAGTCTAATAAGGTACAGAGTACACAGACGGTCTCCATTACCTTTATCTGTACTATTTTTAATGACAGTCTCTCACCCTCAACATATGCTGTTCCCATAATCTGCATTTATTACACTCTTTGATAATATGAGAAATTCTAGCAGGAT
Source organism: Protopterus annectens (assembly GCF_019279795.1). Lineage (NCBI taxonomy): Eukaryota > Metazoa > Chordata > Ceratodontiformes > Protopteridae > Protopterus > Protopterus annectens. The sequence continues at coordinate 897,713,587 of NC_056745.1, forward strand.
AAATTGCACTGAAATCCTGTGTAGATGATTGTTGTGACATTGTTCATTGATTTCTGACCTGCATGGTGTTCTTCTGCTACAAAGTTCTTTGCCAATACCCTAGTTTAGTTAACTTTGCTGTTAACAGTGGTGTGTTTATAGCAAAGTGTACTGCTTACTAAGTCTTCTTTACATAAGAACATTGGCATGTGCCAGTTTATTTTATTTTCATTCTTATTGACAACACAGTCTTAGTCATTTCCTAAGTAAAAGGATTTAGAAATGCCTATTTGTCTGCTGATAATTCTACTCTCCGTCTAGACCCTCACACACTCTAAGAACTGTAGAACAGACATTAATTGCAAATACTTATGCAGTCAAAGCTCATTCCACTTAAACATGCTCAGAAAACTCAGCTGATCAAATGCAGTGAGCAGCATGCATTTATTTTTCATGACGGAGGGGGCAAGCCCTCATTCCCGTGAATCCCCTTATTTAATATAACCAATATTGGAGTCACACAAACATGTATGTAATAAAAGTGGTCCCAATAAAGTTGTTCAGTGAACTGGTTTATCCAATCATGCCTCTTTTAAAAAAAAGTAAATAGATAAAAAAAAAACACTAATCTTACTTGGACAATAACATCCTTTCTAGTGTTTACTACAACCGAGGATGCTCTTGCCTTTTGATGTAAGATTGTTCCTACTGACAAAAACAAAATTGTGGGTATTCCTAAAATCTAAACTTGTTCCTATTCTGCCTTTTATACAGAAATGATTGGGTAGATTTCTAGTGCACCGCATGCAGTTCTTATTTCATAGTAACAGGCATCACTGTATTTTCTACTTGATCTATCTTTTGACTCCAATCTTCTGGAGATATTAAATACAAACCCAGACATTCTTCCTCTAGTTTACAACATGAGGCATTCACTTGGTCTACTCCAAGAGAGAAAATAGAAGCTGTGGCAAACAGAAACTCATTACAAATATCACATATCACATGACATGCATCAGTTGAGAGCAGGGTAGCATAATGTCCATTAACAGCCATGTGATCCATCTCACTAATATAATGCAAGTGACATTAGTGCAGCCAGGCTTCACAGGTATGCACTCCATCCCATGGATGTGAATAACAGATAGGCAGGTACATCAATGCCTGTTAACAGAAGCCTGAAAGACATGCCGTAGCTGAATGCAAGGTGTCATTAGTGTGGTCGGGCTTCACAGGTATCCATACTCTGTGTGACAGTCAACCCCATGAATGAACAGGATTGAGCTCTATAGCATGGGCTAGTGTTGATAACACATCACAATATTGGATAGTCCAGAGAAAATTGCTTCACATCACCTCATTACCATAATAACCATGCTAAAATCTCCAGTTTAGCAAGATAAAAAAATAGTTGCTATTTTTGCAGAAGACTGCTTTACAGAAAACAATGTAGAGATTCATAATGTAGAATATAGTGGGTATCAGAGTGTGGTCCCATGTATGAAAACTGTCAGCTGTCAGAACAACTAGCTGTGGATCTCAGAAATGCAGTGACCACATAAAGGGTCCATGGAAGCAACAAACAGGGTCACACAGCAGTGGACTGTATACACAAGACTGTGCAGGTCCGACATGGGGACTAACATGCTGGAGGGACATCAACATCTCAGGACACAGTGGACTCACAGGACAAGTTGCAGTTGTGTTGGAGGACCTAAAACTAACAGGATAGAGAGAAAATTGTTAGGTTCAGTCACTGTCCTACTGCATAGGTGATACCAAACTGTGCCATATAGGTGCAGGCAGTATGATATTTTTCAGGGGATATTGGCTATTGTGTATAAGTACATTAAACACAGCATGTACTCTCGGCACATGTCCAGTGGACAACAAACATGGCTTGCTTGTCCACAACTTCCAAACTATAGCACAATGTAGAAAGATTACACTATATCAGTGAATAGATGGCTACAATAAGGATGCTGTGGACAGTATGGATGAAACTGTCAGTTGGTATAGATAGTCATGCATGTGCACCCTGATCCATGTATGTAATTCATAAGTCTACATTTCTTAGCAATAGATCCAAGGAATAGTAGTTGCTGGAGAAGTTCACTGCGTGGGAGATGGAGAAGCTACTACAGGCCCTATGCACACATGGCATGTGCATCCTTGAAAATGGTAAAGCTGTTAGGGCCTTTCCTAACCAGGTGTGACAGGGACTGGTGCACGCCATCAATATATTACATGGCCATAATAGGATAATAGCCGAAGTGTGCCAGAGGAACATCATTATGTTTGTGTGTGCCAGGACAAAGGCACAGAAATTAGCCACAAAAGGCTGACTACTGGGAGAGAACCACAAATGCAGTGACATCTCACAGAGATGAAGGAACTCATGTTATTCCTCATTAGGGAAAGTGAGAGAAGCCTCATAGGATATGCAACAGGTTAGAAGTAGTATGTGCAATTATTATGGTATAATGCCTTGTAACAAAGAATGGTGTACTCAGAGAAACACATATGCATGTATGTCATTCATGGACCACAGGTCTGCAATGCATACATGCATACATACATACGTACATACAAATATTCCAAGCACAGGCAAGAAAGTCCTTCTAGCCTGCCAATCTACCAAAACAGTTGTTCCCATAATAAGTAACAAGGCTGCTTTTAAAATATCTTAACTAGTGCTTGCTTTAATGCAGTTTGGTAGTCTATTCCATGTATTAGCTATTCTCTCAAAGAACCAGTTTGTACACTTCTCATCCCTATAGAATCTTCTACACAGGTTGTATGAGGATTTTCTGCTACTTTTTGATAACCTATTTCCAGAGGTAGCTGTCTCTAAATGCCCTGTATACTTGAATGAGGTCTCCTCTTAAATATCTATATGAGACGCTGTACAAGTTCAGATATTTTAGTCTTCCATAAAAATGTAATTTTTTACATTCATAGATGCTCTTGGTATATTTCAGCTATAGTCTTTACAGTTAACTGATGCTTCTTTTCTTATAAGGTTTCCATATTGTTATTCCATACTCGTGTGAAGCTAAAATAACTAAAAAATAATGACTTCATAATTTCATTATTTCTTATATCCTAGACTTTATAAACCATTGTACACAACCTATAGTTCTATAACTGTCATTAACCAATCGGTTGATATGATTAGAAAAGAAAAGATTTTGTAAATATATCTACAATCTGTTGTGTCTGAGAATAAATTTTAGAATCTACACACTGTTTATCTGTTTGTATGTCTTTACTCTTACCACATCTTATGTAGATATAAAATGGTTTACTATTATGCTCAACATTGTTATATACATTTTCTTCACATTTTTCTTGATCTTGTCAAACACTATGCTTAATTTGTCTGTCCAGTATATTTATTTCAGTTTTCAAAGTCATAGTTCAACCTCTTTTCCATTTCTTATATATTTTTTCTCATGTTACTCAAGTATCTTGTTCATATGGAAATATATTCTCCTGAGGTTTTGTGCCTAGATCCTGATGTTAAACATTTTTTGCTTTTGGCATGCAAACAATTTGTCTCTCAAAACTTTCCACATTCTTTCTGTAGTTGTTCACTGAATACATCACTCCAATTAGTTTTACATTGTAAATATTTTCCTTCCATACAATCTGTTATTAATCTTCTGCACATTGGTTTAGATTTAAGTTTGGCAGAATTATCTAGCAACAAATTAAGCTTTATAACCCCATGATCACTGCATATCAACAGTGGCAAAACTTGACATGAAGTAACAGAAATTTCTGTAGCAACACAAGCAATGTCTACTATGTTCCATTCCCTGGTAGGCTCTTCTACAGTCTGAAGCAATTGTTGCACCTGAACATAGATTGTCAATAATTTCCTTACTAATGTTATTGAATCTATATTATTGTAGCCTTTTTCAGGTAAATGTAATTCCCCAGCCACTATTAATCTTCCCTCCTTGTTTCATGCAAAAAAATGTATGAATTCATCTAGGTCATCAGCCCTTGGCTTTGGGTGGTCTAAAAAAATCCAATGATTGTTATATGTTCCAGGGTTGTCTTTATTGTCACAGTTACTCAGTCTATAGTATCAGTGTTATCACTGACCATGCAGCAGTCACAGATCTCATAGTTATCTTTATTCCCTATCATATTGATAACCTATACCATAGGTTACATATGTTCACATAAGGTTTGTATATGATTGGCATGTAGCACTCTGTTTACCACGTGGTGGTGGGAATCACACATATGATCAAGCAATGCCACACATGTCTCATCTGTATGCATTCAACTGGGAGAGGATCAGCACAACAGGTCAGAACATTCCTGAAGGTAGGGGGCTCACCAGTGGCACTATACATGATGCACAGTATTATGGTACAATTGTACTTTCAGAAATACTAACAATGCAGAGCACGCTCATATCAAGCAGAGTTGTGGTAAGTCTGGATGGGATTAATGAACATCTGGCATCACTTGTAATTAACTAAGGTCATTCCATGTCAATCCCATCCCTGCTACATGAACATCACCGCTGCAGACAGCACCAGAGGGTTTCACTTCCTTCTAGGTATGTGCACATAGCATAGGGAAGAGGCATGTCGATGGCCATTGCTGCCATTAATCTAACACTATCTGAGACATGGGTGTCACCCTGTATTTACAGTCCCAAGCACAGGCAGCCAGTACTTGCAACATGTCAGATATGTGGACTGTGCTTTGGGGCCTATGTGAGGATGATCTGCAATCTCTGTATGGGTTGCAGGACATTCTGCAGTACATTCCAGGTTACATGGTATATAGGGACAGGAGAAGACATGCCTGTTGAGGACATTGGAGCCCAGTTGGCAGCCATTGATTCATCCATGAGGATGCTGGCAAACAGCCACAATGGCCATCATAGAGCATGAATGCTCATAGCATATTCACATGCTAGGCTTACAGAGATGACACACAACATTCTGGGGATGTCTTCACTGGCCACACTGACCATGACTGCATTCATTCCTAAGTGTAGACATTCCCATGGATGTGGTCAATGCACCTCTGGCTCCTTTACTGGGACACTCTACTGGACTGCCAAATCAAGCTGCCACATTTAAGTGTCATCACTCTCCTCTGTAGGTCTGTCAAAAGCTACACCTATTTGTGCCTATACATAAGGTCATAGATGCCAGCATTATACTGGAACCACACAGTAGTGCTCCTGCACCTACTCCCCAATTTGGTACAACACCTAATGGACAAGATGTCTCTATTGCTGGTACAGTGGAGTCACGTGATACTATCAGCCAGCATGTGAGCCCTGACTCTTGGCAATCTTCATGTGCATAACTATTGTATCCACTATCAATGACCACTCCCACTATGCTAGTATTGTTGTCCATCTGTTGATGTGGCCTATCCCACTTGTGCAAATGATGATGACTGTGCAATGTCTACCCCTCTGACCTGTGTGGATATGGAAATGTGTGATGCATAGTTGTGGCCTGTCAATGAATTACACTGTAAAGCCTGTGTATATTATTGCGTGCTTTTGTTTTATTTAGTGTTTGTTTTGCTGTGGCTATACTGTTGGACTAAGCACAACCCCTTTGTCAGTGCCATGGTGCATCATGTCCATATACTGCATGGGATCCTGTCATAGCTGTTTCTTCTGATGACGTTTCTCCTGACTTCCCCCTGTTGCTGCTACAAGTATGACATACAGTGCTATGGTGTCCCCATGCTATAACAGTTTTCATAGCATCATGTTATAAAGCATGGCACAGACCAGAAATATCTTACTGCAAGACTCTGGAGCATACCACAGTGTAGCAGCAGATGTTTTCAAGCTGAACAATTTGTTCTTCAGTAATCCATACACATATTTGACTATGCTATATGTCACCAACAGCATGTTAAATGCCATCTCTGCCACAGTCTAGGAACTGCAGATGAAGGTTATCAGCCATGCTTCCAAAGGGCATCATACATCACTTGCAAAATGCAACAGTGGACACTATTAGGAATTGTTTGCTATCCATGTTCATAGAACCACCTAACTGTCAGAAACTCATGGGTTGTCAATGTGCACCTACCAACTAAATGACCCTGTGGAAAGTTAACCACATGAAACAGTGGTACAGGTTGTATGTATGCCAGATGCGGGAATTGAGTCCTGCCTGGATGTGCATAGGCAGACTGTATAGAAAAACACTGGCATTGCAAACATATGGCAACTTATAGAATTAAAGACCTTCCAGCTGATATACCAGCCTGCATATGGAGTAGGTGCAGCCTTGATAACAGTATGGTTGGAGTCAAGAGCTAAAGGAATCTAAGAGAAATGGCTTATGTTGTAGAAAGCCTGCATCATCATAATCATGGTTCTCTCCTCTGCTGTTCATGGATACCAAATATGCTCCTCCGCATGCTGCAGCATCACATTAAGGAACTGATGTAGAACCTCTAAGGATGACACTTGGAAACTCTTATTATGTCTGTGCCACTTACTGAAAAATCCGCATAGCAAGGATGGTTAATATTTAATAAGTCTTAGTGTCCACTAGGCTAGACAATCTGTGCATCCCCATGGAATCCATTTGAGAACAGCATATGTCTACTAACTCCTGTATAGTGTCTCTTTCTCTCTACAAGGTAGTGGTCAACAATATTTTGATCATAGAGGTTGCATTTTGTAAGCTGCTGGCAGACTGTTCTGTGACAAAAAGGACAGAAACATGCAACAGCATAGACAATGGCTGTTAATGTAGCTTTTAGTACATGCTGACCAGCTACTGCAGATGATGTTCTTGTTGCCTAGTATGAACAATACACCTGTACAACAAGAAAAAATGATGGTGATCAGACAAGATGAGCACAAGAGCTCATTGTGCTAACTGTATAGGTTTATGAATCACACTGCTATAGGTTCATAGGTTCATACTAGGCTATCTGCCCTAGGGCATTTATAAGCCTAGCCAGAATGTGTTTGGCTTTCGCCACCCATTTTAAATTTATTTTGCTATGCCCTTTTTCAAGGTTAGTATACTGTGCCTCTGTCTAACAGTGACACAGAAGTGATACCCGGGGTAAACCTATGATCTCCCATCCACTCATCAAGATTCCTCTTGAAGAGAGTCAATGAGGGACTCTGCCTAACCTGGACTGGGATTTTATTCCAGAGTGAAGGGAGCCTCTGGGTTATGAATCTGTCCCTCCAGCATGTCCTATTTATTTCAGTGCTGAGGTTCAAGTTTCTCGAGCGCGTAGCTCGATGGGATTTGGATTTTCTGAGGTGCAGCATGTCCATTAATTCCGGGTTGGACATGGCTTTATACGTCAGGCACAGATCACCTCTGAACAGGCGGTATGCCACTGAGTAGAGCTGGAGTTTCTTTAACCAGGCAGCATATGGCATCTGTTTGAGCCCTTTGATCATCTTGGTGAGGTACTTTTGGGGTCTTTCCAGTTGCTGCAGGTGTCTGGTAAGGTACATCCCAAAAGGGGCATTGTACTCAATTATGGGCCTGATGAGGGATGAGTAAAGAGGCACGATGACCTCCCCTGATCTAGATGTGAATCCCTTCATGATTAGGTGGGCTATATAAAATGTTTTTCTAACCACTTTGGCCACGTGGTTGTCAAATGAGAGACTGCTATCAACTTGGGTCCCCAGGTCCCCAATTACTTCTTCTGTACTTAATGGATTACCACCTATGTGGCAATTTGTGGGCACTTTGTTTTTGCCAAAGGGGATGACTATACACTTTTTGGCATTTAGCTTGAGGCCATGGCTCTGGCACCAGTTGTCTGTTTCTATGAGGCCCTTTTGGAGGATGCTTGTGTCGGCTGGAGAGTCGATTATGGCCCAGTTTGCAGTCATCTGCGAACTTGGTCAGCCACAGTCCTTCCGTGTTGGCCTGTACCTCCGAGAAATATATACCGAACAAGAGAGGTCCCAGGACTGAGCCTTGTAGGACACCACTTGTAACTGGTTTGGAGTCTGACATGGCTCCAGCAATTCTAACCATGTGGGTTCTGTCCTTGAGCCAGTTTGCAATCCATCTAGTGACATAAGGGTTTATATTTAAGCTGGTGAGCTTATCTATAATGCCCGAGTGGGGTATTGTATCGAAGGCTTTTGCGAGGTCCAGGTAGGCTGTGTGGACCACCTTCCCTCGTCAATGGCCTTGGTGACTGTTTCAAAGAAATCAACCAGGTTTAAGAGGCAGGATCTGCCCTTAACAAAGCCAAACTGGGTAGGATCCAGTGTCTGTAGGTCCCCAATATCTTTATTTATGAGGTCCATGATGATCCTTTCCATAGCTTTGCAGACCAAGCTAGTCAGGCTTATGGGGCGATAGTTTCCAGGATCCGTTGAGGCACCACCTTTATGGAGAGGGACCACTGTTGCTGTACGCCACTCTTTGGGCACATATCCTGTAGTAAGGCTGAGATTGAACAGCAGTTTTATGTTTGGGTTTAGCTCTTCTTGGAGTTCATGTAGGACGCAGTCTGGGACACCGTCTGGTCCCATTGATGCTGTGTTTTTTGCTTTGGAGAGGGCAGCTCTTACCTGAGCATCTGAGATGTCAGGGGTGCAGCACTCTGCTGGGATAGATATTTGCCCTTTTGGTTGGGGGGGGGGGGTTGCGCTGAACCTGTCAGCTAGGATGTTGGCAATGTCTGTGGGTTCAGTGTATTTTTTGTCATTTTGGACTAATTCTGAGCATATCTGGGAATTACCACCCAGGTTCCTAACATAACTAAAGAAAGCCTTGTGATTATCCTTAGTGTCCTATGTTTGATTTTGTTATCTGCATACAGGAATGCTCTCATTAGCTTGGTGACATTAACATACATGTTATCATGTGCTTATTTGTATGGGATGCACACCATTATTTTTCCACAGGCATGATCATTTTATGTGTTGCGTAATATTCCCCTCCCTGTGTGTCACTGCTCTCCATACTGTTTTGCTTAACACACTGTCCTATTTGTTCTGAATACTCACATTGTTTTAAGAAGCACTGTCAGAAGCCATAGCAACCATTTTTGACAGACACAAGACTTGAGAAGTACACTCTTATTTAAAGATATCCATTGCATTTACAGGCACTGTTTCAGAAGTGGTAAAACAAATGAGCTTACCTAAATGAGGTGAACCATTTTTCCTTTGCAGTTCATTGTAATATGGAAACAATATACAAAATTTAGTACTTGAAAAAAAAAAAAAAAGATGCAAGCTGTCATAACTTCTTCTATTTATGCCAGCTGACCAAGATGACTTGTTTTTCTGTCTAGATCTGGGTTTAGTTCAGTCAGATACTGTCATCTCTATGCAGTTGTTTAAGCAGCTGTACAGGGCATTTGTGCATACTTCTGCACAGGCCTTCATGTTTTCAGTGTTAGGGAGAGCTTTAAAATTACTTATAATATCACTTAATGCAAGGTAATTTGCCTTAAAAATTTCTTTAGGGTTTTAGGGATTGATGAGGGTTCTAACATTACATTTATTTCAAAGGAGACCAATTTATAATCTGATCTTACCAATGAGGACATTATGCTTGGGGGGGGGGGGTGCAATGCTCTTCTTTGTTTGTGAGTACTATGTCAAGAATATTTGAGCCCATAGTGGAAGTGCAGACCAGAGCATTTGCACTGACAAAGTCCAGGAATCTCTGAGCTTGCATGTTATTTGTCATGTGTATTTCCCAGTTTATGAAAGGGTAGTTAAAATCACCCATGAGTAGTGTGTTGGGCTGAATGGTAAGTGATTCTAGCAATATCAGCGATGCAGAGTGATTTTCATGGTTCATAATTAGGGGACCTGTAGCTACCAATGATATGGTGGGGGGTTTTGCCTATGGTCAGCTGGACATAGAGTATTTTAAGTGGGTCAACCTGATTGCTCAATCTAGAGATGTGATTGATTTTTTGTAAATGGAAACACCTCCTCCTTTCATTTTTTCCTTTTCAAAGTGTGGTCTGAATGTGTGATAGGCATTGTAGCCTTGCACTGCTGCAGTGCTTTCCACAGCCTAGAATCACATCTCTGTAACTGCACAATCATCAGCATTGTACAGGGTGAGGACAGCTTCCAGGGAGTGTAGCTTCTTTAGTAGTAGTATTTTCAGCTGGACATTACAATAATTTCTTAAGTTGGTAGGTCTGTTGGTTTGTCACTGCCTAAAAAGGCACCATGTGGTGGCCAATGCCTTGTTCAATATTTGAATGCCTAGATGTGACAGGTGCAGCCCATCTCCAGCAAAGCAGCATGGTCTGTCGATCATGTAGTCCCAGGCCAACAAATATTGGATCTGCTTGGAATGACACCAGTAGCTAAGCCAATTATTTGAGTCAATCATTTTCTGTTTGTATTGTGATATAATTCTTGGTGAGGGTAGAATGCTGCTCAATGTGAGCCTCATGCCACCTGTGACTTATATTCAGAGAGGTCCATCATGTCTGTCTTCATATAGCCCAGGGAGGTACATCTCAGGTCATTTACAACCACAGGGGCTATGGCTGAGTCATTCTGGTTCTTGTGATCGAGTGACCTGATTGTCTGCATGATCTGATGAATCCTGACTCCTGACAGGCAACTGACTGTAAACCTCTCTTTATCCAGCCAGGTGAGGGGAGCATCCATGTGTCCCATGATAGAATATTCTATGACCAAGATGTTTAAATGTGTGATGTTTCACCTTAGGGGCTTGCTTGTGGAGACTCTGTGATGTGTATTTTGGTGCATACTGGTTGCTGTTGACTTGCTTTTGTTTGCATGTGGCATTTGAGTGCAGTATATGGAAGGCATGTGAAATTTTGTTAAGTTACTTGTGAGTAGCTCTGGATATGTGGGTTTTTGTGTCAATGTCTTATTTAGGAAGGGAAATGATATGCATGTGCTGGCAACCTGTTTGTCATTTGATTTAAAAGTATGTGAGAGTTGCGTCTCAATTTTTATAGTGTAACTACATTTCTTACATACTGTGTTTGTTTGTTTCTGGATTAAGTAGTTGTCAGTATTTATGAGACAATTGCTATATTGCCATAGGATGCCCATTTACACCAGGCTGGCCACAGAGATAGCAGGAAAGTACCGATCCATGGTTTCATTTTTTTTTTTTTTTTGCTATGGGTTTAACCAGGGAGAAAATTGAGGATATTTAACTGGACTGGGATGATAGCAAATGGACAAAGAATGAGTGTTATACTCAATGTTAACAGCAGTTATCCAGCATGTCAGTGCTACTCCTCACACAACTCAAATGCTCCTAAAGCAGCAGTAGGACTGGAGAAGTTGCAGAGATAGTTTTTCTAAGGAAAATTTTAACTTGAAAGCATTTGTGTCTTTACAGGTTTCTGCTAACCGCAGCTGTACTAAGACCCACCTAGCATGAACACTGGGTTTATATAAGATCAGAAAACAAGCTTGACAACAGCAAGGCCTTAAAAAAACACAATAAGCTTTTAGCCAGCAGACCCAAACTTAGATAAGTATGTTACAGCATACTTCTGCCTCAAGAGTACAGTCAGAAAACCCTCTTAATGTAAAAATGCTGTTTCTTTTGGTCAAAGGCCCTATTCCCATCACATCCGTTGTTCCAGTACTGCAGTGCATTTTGTGGAAGAAAGTACGGTTGTGTAAGCTGAACTTACCATAATTAAGTACTAAACAGCAGTGGAAACAACTCAGCTTTGAAACTACTAAAGTGCAAGAAATGTAACAATTAATTCAGGATTCTTATGAAATACAATAAAATAATCAGCAAAAGTGCTTTTAGCACCTGATGCCTTTAGATGCAATAGATTCTCTAACTGTCAGGTTAAGTAGTCAAACCAAGAACAGCTCTGAGGAATTATTCTGACTAAAAAACGTTACTAGTTTCTAAGAGTATTATTTAAAATGTGCTTTCTCCATAACTCGTGGTCTAAGAATTTGAGAGGTATGCCACACAAGTATGGCTTGGTAAAGCCAAGTATGCAACTTGGCTAATTGGAGTACACAATACACACTTCTTTCAGTAGGTGGTGGCATTGTGGTAAGTTGAACTGCCTCCTTCTTCTCAGCCGGGATAATGGCCTCCTTTGACTGTCTCTTATGCCAAAAAGGAAACAGATTGGCTGACTGAATGATTGTGGGAAGGATGGTGTTTGGCAGGGAGTGAAGGAAAATGAGATAAAATGTTCTCTAATGTGGTGATAATCAATTAATGTCATAATTTATTAGCCATCTTTTTCAACCTGATCACTTTTTCTTTGGAAGCAGGAATATAGCAATTATTTGTAGATTATGTCTAAAATTTCATACTGCATTTTCTTCAAAGCTGGAAATTTAATATTGCCGCATCTTGTCAGCCTACCTATACAATCGGAAAATAAAAATATAATATGTTCAATAAGGGATTTGACTTAGGAGGTCTGATGCCAGGATATGAGATTATTGCCTTGCTAGCACATACATTAAGCGTGCATATGGTGCTTAACAACATTTATAAGTGCAAGAATTTATCTTCTTCTAGTACAAGTTGTAACTTACCACTTCAGTGTCTACTGAGGATGAACACAATGCTGTTTGCTCTCCCATACAATATTTCATAGGTTTTTTAGGTTTCTGCTGGTCAAAGGCCCTATTCCCATCACATCAGTTGTTCCAGTACTGCAGTGCATTTTGTGGAAGAAAGTACGGTTGTGTTAGCTGAACTTACCATAACAGTAGATGTCTGATTACTGCTACTCTAGCCTTAGCTATATGAGTTATATCCTGTCAAGGATATAACAACCAGCCAATTTCCAAAGCTTCAGGGCACCTTTCATCTGCCCAAGCTGTCAAGAAGCTTGAGCTGAGCTGGCTAAAAGGCAAGTTTGGGCACGAACCCCTTGACAACTTTCCTGTCAGCAGACAAAAGGAGGCTGAGCCATGAAAGGACAAACGCTAGGAAAAGTAAAAATAAATGTCAACACCTCGACATAAAAGACACAAAAAAATCAAGTGATGAACCACAGCTAACATATGGGAGGTGGAAGAAGAAGGGTCCTGACACCCCTGGCAAATGGTCCTAGCAAAGCACAATCTAGACCTAGAGAAGGAATACAGTTTATAGTGTTTTGTAAAAGTATGTGCAGATGACCAAGTAGTAGCTTCTAGTATACATCTAGAATCCAATCCTTTCCAAAAAGCCATAGAAGAATCTATTATTCACTGTTAACCTACCTTTTCTAATTCTTATTCATTTTACAATAGTAACCACCCCTACATACAGAAATATAATTTGTTAAGAGACAGATGGTGAGTTTATCATGTATGATTTCCACTTATGAAAGGTTCTTAAAGGAATTAATTTTCCTTAAGAACATGTTATATGAGAGAGGTTATCCATAAAGAATATGAGAGAATTATGGAGAAGGAAATATGTGAAAGGGATAACAATCTTAAACCTATTTTAAATGGAGGTAATTTGTGGAATAAAAATAATGATAACTCCATTTGTAATTATAATAGGGTTATGATTTTACCTTTTAGCAATAGGAATAATAATAATAAAATTAAGGAAATTACGATAAAGAACTGGAATATACAAGTGAATAGACATACACCTTTAATGACAGGATTGGGTAAGGAAATCCATTTTGTTTTTAAAAGGGGCAGAAACCTTAAAATATTTTATAAGGGGTAATAAGATATACATGGTATGGAGAGCTGTGTAACTTGTTCTCATTGTGTTTATATTAAAATCAGTGATAAGGTGAGAGTAGTAAATTACCCTAAGGATATTCACTGCAGAAAATATAATTGATACACTACAGGGGTGGTATATTTAACTAATTGTTAATTATGCCAAGTATTTTATGTTGGCAAGATGTAGCAACTCCTTAAACGAAGAATTTATGAACATCTATATAGTATACGTAAAGGTGATACTAATAGCGCTTTATTTAAACATTCATTGTTATGTAATAACTTTAACAAATGCATTTATTTTTACTTGAAAGGGTGGTACCATTCTCTAAAAGGGGGAGACTGGTAAATCACCTTGCACTATAAGGAACTGTGGTGGCAATTGTTACTGGACTCCACACAATTTCCAGGTTTAAATGATAATGTCTCTATTAATAGTATTTTAAACCTGCAAGTTTCGAAAGTATGATTAAATATTTTTATTTATTTTTATTTTTTGTTATATATGGTATATTATTATAATTCTTATTTATATAATTATATTATGTTATTTCATTTTATCCCACAAAAAATCTAAGAATTTTTCTTTAAGGGAATTAATTAGTGGGTCATATGAAATTTACAATTATATTTAATTAACAGTGGATGGTTGATGCATTTATTCTGATGAAGTCCTTGAGGATACACAGGATGAAAGTGCTCATTAAATTGCATTTTTAAGTCTCTATAACTCTTACTTTTAGTTTCACTTTATTCCTGTGCTCCAGTTTCTTCATGGTTGCTGCAATTTGTTTGTATTTATAGATTACCATAGCTAGCTATATTTGGAAGGTGGAAGGAGAAGGGTACAGAAGACCCTGGAGAATGGTCCTAGCAAAGCACGATCTAGACATAGAGAAGGAATTCAGTTCACAGTGCTTTGTAAAATTATGGACAAAGGACCAGGTAGCAAATTTTAGAATATTTCTAGAATTCCACCCCTTCCAAAACACCATAAAAAAGCCAAGGTCATTGTAGAGTGGGCCTTGACTCTGCATGGAATACAGTTGTCAAAGTGAGTATAACAAAAGATGATAGCCTTAGACAACCATTTGGAAAGAGTCTGTTTTGACACCAGTTGCCCCTTCTTCTTACCTTTATAAAAAATTATGATCTAAAAGATTTAGTTCTGTCAAGATAGTATCTGAGCTGTCTGTGGAATATCCTTTTTCCTGCATTTTTAGGTTCAGGAAAGAAAACAAGATGAGTGGTTTGACTTAAAGTTTACTTGGATACCACTTTAGGCATAAAAGAAGGATTAGTTCTCAAAGAAACCCTGTCCTTGTGGAAAATTAGGTAGGACTGACTCACCATAAGAGTTTGCAACTCAGATACCCTTCTTGCAGAGGTCAGAGCAATCAATAAAACTGTTTTCCATGTTAAGAAACGCAAGTCAGCCAGAGTAGCTTGTTCAAACAGAGCAAGTGCTAGTTTCTCTAACAAAAAATTAATATTTCAAGGAAGGCCCATTGGGTTACTTGGAGGACCCTTTTCAAGAACATTTTGACATGTGATTGCCTTGAAAGAAGAGTATCCACGGGCAGATATGCTGAAATGGCCAAAAAATAAACATTGATAGAGGAATAAGAAAGAAGATTCTCTGGATCAGGTTGCCTCTTTCATTACACTTTATGAACACCTCTGCAGCAGAGGGGCTAAACAGTAAATCTCTGTCCAAGGGAGAAAGCAAACCTCCTTAAAACCATACCCTGGAAGAAGTATGAATAGAGTCATGTACACACTGCAAACAATGAGCAGTGACCCATGCAATAGAAGAAACTAAGTTATTTAAAGCAAAATTTTCTTTACAAGAAGAAGCTGTGGATAAAACATAACTTATACTTTCACAAAATGTCATAATAAACTTTAACATATGAGCCTGGCAATTTAAAATTCTGAAATTAAAAGTTGCAGAAGTATACATTTTTTTTCCTATAACTCTCAATAATTTCCCCATCCTTATTAGAAAGAGTAGGATTAGAATTAACTAAGTGCTTAACAGCAGAGAAGTCAACTAAGCCTATAGCTGTTGGGTCAGGTTTGGGAATAATGTATACAAATGTAAAAGACTGAGGAACTTCATACATCCTATATGCCTTTTTAGAGACAGCTGACTATCAGGAAAATTGCAAGCAGTAAGATACACATCCTCTAAAAAGGACAAGACAGGCGGAATAGGAGTAGGTGCTGGAAAATCCTTCTGTAACAACTCATAGTATTTTATGACAAACTGAGAAACCTCAGTGTTCTCCCACTGAAAACACTGGGACATTCTAGCAATAGTCTCAAAGAAGAATTAACCTCACAGGGAGAATCAGAAAAAGAGCTCTTCTCCGAGTCTGAATCAGAAACCTGCTGACAAATCCCTGAATCTGTCCCTGTGTCTTCCTGTTCAGATTTCATTATCTTGAATTTCTTGAATTAAGGAGGCATCCCTCTTTCTTTTACCAGAAACTACTCTACAAAAAGGATCAATCACCTGAATCAAATCCTGAACCAGTCCCAGCAAACTACTATCCAAAGAAATTTGAGGACGAATAGATGCATGTTTGGTTTTCTGTTTCTTTTTTACAGTAAAAATAGGGTCGACTGTGTTACTAATCACACCCACTGCTTCCCTAGGGATTGGCACAACATTCTGACACAAAAAGGAAACCCTCCCTGTTCCCTCTCCCAAGACTGACAAGAGTGGTTCTTCTTTGCCCAGTGAGAGGACCCCAACAGCCACAGAAGAGGTGGATAACTCCAAGTTCATACTGGCTCAATATGCTATACCAGAGTGATCTACGGTAAAAGATGAGTGGTCTGAGGTACAACAAATGGCTACAGCAAAGTCGCCCACCTGTGGCAAAGGCTGTTTGTTTATTTATTTATTTATTTTTTTTTTTGTGGCTGGAAGAAGACCAACTGTGGGAGTGACAATCTGTTCCATAATCAACCAAAAATGGTGCTTCTGTCATTGGGAAAATAAGTAGTGCCACTAAAACTACCAGTCCACAAAAGTTACTTATTTTTTTGACAGAAAAAAAAAACACAGTAAAAGATAGTTTCAAACACTACAGCAGCTGCACAACCTTAAAATAAACACAATCTATCCACAGAAAATAGTTTATTAGTTAGGTAACACTACTTCTAAACTGATAGAAATGAGTGCTCCATTTATAAGCACACTACAGTCTCGAGGCAATCCATTATAACACATTACTCCTAGCTTTAAAATAACTTTCCTGAAGAGGAAAGTAATAAAACATCAGTAAAAACTAAGAAAAATTGAAGGTTTTTCCCAAAGGCAGACTTGCCTGCCCAGCTAAGGAATGCACAAGCTGACCATCAATCCTCAGAAGCGTCAGAGACGTGTACTGTTTGGCAGCAGTAAAGCTCTGATGGGCTTCACACCCAAACTCATCTTTTAGTCAGCTCATATTGAGCTGATCGAGTTTTCTGCATGGAAGATGCCCTGAAGCTTTGTAAGTTGACCAGCTGTTATATCCTTGGCAGGGTATAACCCATAGAGCTAAGGCTGCTGCAGCAGTGATCAATATGAAGAACACCTTAAACACTGTATACAAAGATAATCAGAGTGAATACATAGACAAAGTAATTATATATTGTATTTGAGAATGTATGTGCAAGTCAATATTTTATTCAAGTACAGATATTTTTGCGTTAAAGTGGTGGCAATATAAACTGGTCTATATGATAAAACTATGTCAGTAGTACTCTGTGAACTTTCAAAAACATTTGGAGGATGGCAAAATATGAGAGTTAAATGTATACAGAAATTTAAATAGGATAGTAAATCTAGTTTAGAAACTAGCCTCATACTGTCATTTAAAATATTGTTCACAGACAAGGAACTGAGAATCTGTTGACATTGGTAAGAAATGTATTTTTAAAGGCTTCCTACCTACAATGCTAATCCTATTTTTCAGTATTTTTTTCCCAGCTATTTTACAAGCAGTTTGAATCAGAATGTTTAATATTTAAATCACTTTTCAGCAGTAGTGGGGTTTAATAGAATGTGACTGGTTACAAATGAATGGCTACTAATGTACTAAAGATGACTATTGAGTGTTATTTCCAACACACAAAAAGCTTTTTTTTAATATCTGCATTAAATACCTAGACACTGTTTACAACATACAGTGCATTGTTTTGCATAACACAGGCACCCAGGCATAGCTTTCACAAATGGATAATTCATGCAGTCTGACAGAAATCACTGTCTAGCTCTATGGTGCAGAAAGCTGGAAGTGTACAGACATGCATAATAAAGTACTTGATCCACAGATGCTCTTTTCCTTATTTTAATATTCTCATTCTGTTTTGCTCCAAACTAAAGCAAGCTAAGCTCTGTTTTATGTATTATTGCACTTAGAATATTTGAGACAATTAGCTATGTGATTATGGTAATTGTCAAGCAAAGAGAATAACAATACAAATGTGTTATCACAGTGAGGTATTCATTAGCAGCGTGTATAAATTTAAGCTAGACACTGTAGATCAAACTATTTTATTTCTTTACAGAAATCGGCAATCGGGTAGTCATAAACCAATGCGATTGGGAATATTACTGGACAGTAACATCCTGAAAGTAAAGGCAAATGCATTAAGAAAAAATGAAGGGTGGAATTCCAGCAGAGCAGAGGTAGTTTTCCCGAGACTTCATACTGTCTTGCAACAATACTCCAAATCTAAAATCCAGCTTTTCCCCCAGTGTGATTTCATACCAGGGGTGAAATACATCTAACAGTTCCCAGTGCCATGTTAGTGCCACAAATGTCATAGGTACACACCATCCCAAGATGAAGTAATGAGCTACAAAAATATGCTATGCTAATAAATCTATTCCTGATATAAGCTGAATACTGCCAGGCCAGCTGTGTTACCACAAAGGGTCTCCAATGTCCGATATCTCCACAATACCACAATACCAAATATATGTTAGTCATAATACTGAATGCATAACATGTATTAGTGGAAGCATGCTGTATGGCTTCACTATTAAAGTACAGTCCATCTTTTTGTAAACTAATAACATTTCAGTCATCTCCTATGAAAAATGGGAATGTTCACTACACAACACCCCCACACATGCATCCTGCTATTGACCAGGGTTTTCAAACACTTCACCAAACACAGAAAATGTTTACCTGTATGGTAGCAGGGGTACTGCACTCATATTGGCTTTTCCCCCATGCAATATCTGCACTTATCCCACTCTTGCTTGCATTGGTAGAATACAGGTAGACACTACCTGCACTGATGTGCTACAGTGACCAATTATGTTGAATGGTCAACATCTTTACTTTGTACGTTAACAATGCTGTTCAATGCTGATGTAAATTTTCAGAGTACTGTGACATCATTTCCATGAAAATGTTTTGGAATGGCATATCGGATGGTCACTGTAGCACATCAGTGCAGGTAGTGTCTACCTGTATTCTACCAATGCAAGCAAGAGTGGGATAAGTGCAGATATTGCATGGGGGAAAAGCCAATATGAGTGCAGTACCCCTGCTACCATACAGGTAAAGATTTTCTGTGTTTGGTGAAGTTCCATAGTCATTTATGTAGCTTGAAGAATCCAATAGCTCTGTTACAGAATTTGATGTTGCTTTAGTGCTTATGGTTACGACGCTGCTCCAACTATAAACTGTTTTAGAATTTATCCCTTTATCTAAAAAGTTGCACACATTTATTATAATAAGGTTGCTGATTACTTACTTACTGATCATCCATTCATTCACAGCATAGAGTCTTTCCTGCAAGTTGCAGTATTTCTCTGTTTATCACAGACATTTTAACTCTAAAATTTGCACCTCGTTGTCATAGCTGACATTTTTTCGTTTGTGTTTACTTTGAACACTTCACTCCAAAGCATGGTAATGGATGTTATTCAGTCTTTTATGTAAGGTGCACCCAATCCAGTCCCCATTTTTGGATTTGGGTGTGTTCAAGATGGACTGTTGTTTCATTCTTCCCCACAGCACCTTGTTGGGAAACAAATTCCATTCATAGCATGTAAAAGATTTGTTGAAAGCTGATATTAATTAGCACTTACAATCTAGAGGTGATGTTCTTGGTGTTTTGCTGATTACTAGGCAAAAATATGACCATGCAAGTGAAGAAAGAAAGAAGGAAGGAAGGCAGGAACTCTCTATATGTATCAAGTGACACAAAATGACACGTCCAAAATTTCAGGTTGCCTTTATAATGCATGATTATTTGAAATACATTACTGTAATTTGCAACAATAATAATATTACTATTGCTTTAATAAAGGCATCATTAACAATTAAAGCTGTGTAGATAGTAGTAATGAATGAAGAAATATGTAATAGTACTGAAGTTAATGCCCTATAATACATGCAACTGATGAAAGGCATGCAAGGTGAAAGAAGACTCTGTTAGCCTTCATGGAACACCAACATTGTGGTAGGAACAATTGTGGCAGTAAAAGATTAACAACACTTTGATGAGCAGTATAAACGGCCAAATCAACCATAACTAAAATGTAAGTTGCTGAATCAGTTTAATTGACTCCAGTTTCCTCACTTTGTGTTGCTACACAAGGGAATAACAATAATACAGTGCATTGTTGTAAGCTTTGCTTCCTATATACTTGTCAATTTTATATTACGAAATTATAGTCTGACCTAAACTGAGGCAAGCATTAGTCATCAACACAAACCTTATGGCCTTTGTTCATGACCATAATAATTATGAGGTATTTTTACTATCAGACAACATAGTTTTCATCAGCAAGTTTCTGCTCATATGCTAACTACAAAGGAAACAAATATAAATAATATTAATGATGCTGTTTTCTAACATTGAGCAATTTACATCTCAGGCACCCTACATCACTGCCTAAGAGACTACACAAGAAGCAAATGGAGTCATTTACTGGTGCAAGAAGGAATATGACCTGCATTTACCTAAGCTACACATACAAGAGTTGAGATGGAGGTTTTCATTACAGGAAGATAAGTCACTTTCAGGGACTTTATGTAAGACTTTCATTTTGGTTAAAGGAAGGGCACTATAATTAGAATTTGTGAGAGAAGGAGGTGGTGGCTGGAAGAAAACTGGAACTACTTGAGGACACTCCTTTTTATCAAAATTAAAGCTATATCCACTTAGCTTAGGACCTTAAAAGTATCTTGGGAAGTTTTAATTGAAATATCATCTGTCATTCCCAAAAGTAGGGATCTGTTAATAACAGTACATATATATATATATATATATATATATATATATATATATATATATATATAGGAGGAAGATTCTGAGGTGCAGTATGCCTTGCATGATGAAGTAATTAAGGTTATAAGATTAGATCAAGATATTTTTTTCTTGTTTATTTTTTTATTAGTTTCCCAATTATGTTACAATTTTAAACAAGCAATAAATATTACAATATAGAAATCATGAATCATATGCCCAACAGGAAAATAGAAATCAAAGCTAATAATAGAATAAGGTTACTATTATAACAATAAAACAACTATTTACAAAGGTGTCTAATCTTAAATGAAATGTTTGTTTCTATGATGTAATTGGATCATTTCAGTTAGAAATATTGTCCATTTTCTCCAGGGTTTCCATTACATTCAACCAACTATTGAGGTATGATGTTGTTCTGCTGGTTCTGTTCTTTAGTGTGTTGATGTCCATTTGACCAACAGTCAAAGTAAGATTTTTAAATCCCTGAATGACAGAGAAGATTGCTTTTTCCAGTTTATGGTAATTATCTTTTGGGCAAAAGTTATTAAAGTCCAAAGAGTTGATAGTCTTTTCCTTGAAACACATTTTGGTGTAGAAGAGTTAAACAAAACCAATGATTTTGTTAATTTGAAATTGTCATTAAATATAATCTCAAAGAAATAATTTATATTACTCCTATAAGTATCTAATGTTTTACAATCATAAAAAACATGTTCCCAGTTTGCTTTTATTTTTTTTATATCTACAACACACATCTTCACTAGCAAACATTAGAGCTACCTTATGGGGGGGGGGGTGATAATACTTCTATGTAGTAATCTCCATGAATACAATTGCTGATGAAGTAACAGTGTAGTGTGTTTTGAAAATATTAGAATATATTTTTTGTCATCATCCTCTGGGGATGTCCATTTACCAATGTGAAGTAATTCCAATAAGAATTTTTATGATACATCTTCATTTTTTTTAATAATTTTATAAATGTTAGACAAGTATCCATTCCCCTGGTAAAGTTGATTTGTTATAGACATAACATATTTAATAAATGTAGGTATGTCTTGTCTGACTGAAATTTGCATTACTTCTATTTTATTTATGGAGCTTTAATGTTTTTTTATTTTCCAATGTTTATGTTTGCAACATCCAATAGAAGATATTTAGTAAGAAGATTAAATGATCTTGAATATGGTTCTGCATAATATCTAAATATATCTGCTCATGTAATAGCTTCCATATAGAGGAATATGATGGATTTAGCCATAGGGTAATGTTTTTAACAATAACAGATAAAGCATATGTCTCCATGTCCAGAAGGTTAAGTCCTCCATCCTCCCAATTTGTCAAGTGGATACTTAGTGCAATTTGAAGTGTATTTGGGTGCCATAGAACTTTTGATATAATTTTATTATATGTTTTTATTATATGTTTGGGTGGTGGTAGTAGTGAAAAAACTTGAATAAAATATAATATTTTGGGAAATATAACTGATTTAGTCGAGTATAGTCTATCATCCATTGTGAATAGATATTTGTTCCAGTTAGTTATAATTGCTTCTATTTTGTCTATTACATTATTGTAATTAAATAGAATAGTGCCAGTTAGTCATCTGCTAAGTAAACCCCTAGGTAGTGGAGTTTACCCTCAGTAACAAAGTATTTTGAGAATTTTTTACCTAAGTTATTATTTTTCTTTGAACTCAGAGATAATATTTTAGTTTTATCTTCATTAAATAATAAACCATAAACTTTTTGGAATTTAGTCATGGAGTTAAATAATGCTTGTAAGGAATGGCTTGCATTGGAAAGAGTCAGTAGGACATCATCTGCAAACAACTGAAGTTTTAGGTTTAAGGTTTTGGTAATTTCTATGCCTTGAATATTATCTTGTGATCTAATATTGTTTGCGAAAGGCTCTATCAGTAAAGCAAATAGTAAAGGTGACAACGGACAATCTTGCTTAGTTCTTTCAAAATTGTAATGGGGTTTGATCTATGGGATTCTAATTTAACATATGCTAAAGAGTTTTCTTATAAGGATATAATTACTTTTATAAAAGCATTAGGAAATTTGTGTTCTTCTAATACTAGGTGTAAATATCTCCAATTTACGGTATCAAAAGTACTATTTATGTCCAAGGAGATTAAAGTTAAGTCTGTGTCTCTGTGCTTAGCATGATCTATTAAAGTTATGATTCTTTTAATGTTATCATAAGTATTCCTCTCTTTTATAAAGCCTGTTTGATCTTCCTGTACTAGTAAGGGAAGGAAATGTTTGATTCTATTTGCAAAAATTGCCATAAACATCTTATAATCTATGTTTAATAGGGGATGTAGGCCTATATGATGAACTATACTTACCAGGCTTTGTTATTGGGGTTATTAATTAATATCTCCAGGATGGGAGTATTAATAATCCTTTTTTGGATATACTGTATACTCATAGGACTAAAGACAACGACTGACCTGGCAGTAATCGGTTCATTTCTGGTAGAATGCTATCTGGACCTGGAGCTTTGTTCAATTTGAGTTTAGTGATTTCAGATTTTAATTCAGTCATAGTTACTGGTTTATTAATAATGTCTATTTGCTGCTGGGATAACTTAATAGAAATATTTTTGTTAAGAAAGGATTTTATTCATTTATTGTATGAGTAAAGAGGTTTAGTGAATTAAGAGTATTATAGTGAAGTCTAAAAGTTTCTAATATGTTATTAAGATCAGTTAATTTGTTTTTTGTGTGAGTGTTGTATTGTTCTTTTATCTGTCTAGATTTAACAACTTTTTTATTTATTTGCTAGTTGTCTTTGGTTAGCAGGATTCATGGAATACGAGTTAAATTTAATTTTCTCAAGGTTTATCATAGTTTTGTGATGCAATATTTCAGGATATTTACTATAGATTTGTGCTAATTCTGGAATTAGGTTCGAGTTGCCTTTTTATATTTTTAGCTTAAATTTCCCAAGTTTAATTTGTAGCTCAAGCATATCTTTATTCCATGACTTTTTCTTATTAATGAATCAAGTTAGTGTTTTACTGTAAATATAATTTTTTTGTGAATCCCATATATATATATTTCTGAAATATCTTCTGTATTTATTTCCAGGAAGGTCTTTATTTCATTTAAATAGAATCCTTGAAACTCTTTTAAATTTGTTAAATGGTATTCTAGTAACAGGCAGAGAGCAATATGGATCAGAGTCTCTTTCAAAAACTAATGCATTATGATCAGATAAAGGACATGCTATTACCTTAACTCCACTTAATTTTGTTATTAAATCATTTGAAACATAGACTCTATCAATACACAAGTAAGATTTGTGTCGATGAGAACAGAAAGTAAAAAATAATGAGTTCTGATCAGCAAAATGGTTAATATCTTTAATTATTACTGTATCAATAAATTTCAAAAAGGCTCTGGACATGAGAGATTTCTTTCATTTACAAGCTGAGTCAGTGTCTTCGTCATCTATAATACAATTAAAATCCCCTGCCATTATTAAACTGCCCTTAGCATGATGGATAATATCTTCAAAGTGGGTATTAACTGTTTTAATCCCAATCCCTGGAAACAGATATAGATTAACTAAAGTGTAAATCTTTCTATTAATTTTTAGGGATACTAAATAGAACATTCCAGAATAATCCTGATATGTTGATATTATTTTGGGAGAGAGGGTTGAATTTCTAGCTAGAATAGTTACTCCTCTTTTCTTTTGTTTAAATTGTGAACTTGCTAGTACTGTATAATTGTTGAAATTTAATTTATTTAAATCATCATTTGCCAGATGAGTTTCTTGAAGGATTACCAAATAAGGCTTATGTAAGTTCAGATACTTGAATAAACTTCTCCTTTTGATATTATTATGTAGACTGTTAACATTAATATATAGACACTTCATGTTATGTTTATATGTGTCAGTTTACATGGAAATACAAGGCTAAGGTATGTAATGACAGATATGTTAGGGACAAAACTGATTAAACTTTCACATGAATACAGATGGCGTTATAAGAGATCTGGGAACACAGGTTGACAGCAACCTCTATTTTGACCACCACATTGCCACTGTGATCAGAAAGTCCTTCTATGTGGCACATCTCATTACTAAGGGTTTTGCATCCAGGAAGAAAGAGGTCATTGTCTCCTCTACTCTTCTTTCATTAGTCCAATCATTGAGTACAATGCTCCATTTGGCATGTACCTCACTAAACACCTGCAACAACTGGACAGGCTGCAAAAGTGCCTCACAAAGAGGATCTTAGGCCTTAAACATTTGTCCTATATGGACAGAGTAAAAAAACTCTAACTATTCTCCATCTCATATCACCTACTTAGAGGCGATCTCTGGTTGACTTACAAAGCCATGTCTGACCCAGCTCTGTTGAAAATGCTACATCTAAAGAAATCCCAATCCTTCTGCACCACATGCTCCAGAGACCTCAACCTCATTACCACAATCAACATAACATGCTGGAGGGACAGGTTCATAACCCAGAGACTGCCCATCTATGGAATAGACTTCCCATACATATCAAGCAGAGCACCTCACTGGCCCTCTTCAAGAGAAATCTTGATGAGTGGATGGGAAATAGAAAATTCACCCCAGGGATCACTCCAGTGGTTTTACTCGACAGATGCACTGGGAATTAAGGTCGGGTGGCACAATACCAGGGTAATCTTATGGGCTAGGCTTGTAAAGGCCCCAGGGCCATTAGCCTAGTACACACCTATGAACCTATGTGTGCAAGATGCTTTCATTTCTGTAAGACACCCAAAAAAAACAAAACAAATTTATTTATAGAACTATAAGAATGAATATGACAAAAAATATTCTTCTCTTTGATGTCTAAAACCTCTTGTCTGAGTGAAAAAATCACACAGACAATCCCTCTACCCATATCTACTATGTACAGAAGAATTCTCTCTATCTAGGGTATATGTATGCATAAAAGATTATGACTTATAAAATTAAAAATGCAGCTTCTAATAGCATGTGGATGATAATTAATTCCATGTCATGTCATATAAATAAGTAAACACAGCATTACCTTGCAATAGTCAAAGTCTAAGCTTAATATATAAGGTAGTATAATGTTGTAGTGAAGTTGATTAGTTCCAAGATTTACTGTTTATAATCAGAATACTAATGTGTAACATCATACTAAGAATGTTACACTTTTAACATTTTACAAATGAAAAGTTACATCTTATAACGCTTTTTATTCAGAGTAAAATTGTAGGTAGACATGAAAATCTTTTAAATCACTTTCAAAGCAAGAATATAATAAGAAAATCACAGTGGAATAATTTAGTAAGCATATTTATACTACTAGAGTAACTCTTGAATTGTCTTCATAGCTCAACAATAAGGATATTTCATATTTTTAAAGTATGTCTTCCATCCATCTATACCTGTTGAAATGTTTTAAGTATGTAATACTGCTTAAAATGGTCCCCTTATCTCTTTAGTCACTCTCACAATTAATTCACACTGCAGTTGACAGGCTTCAGAAACTTCAATTATTTCCATCATTAAGATTCCTACTGCCAGACTTCCCTTGATAGATTACTGGAGGGCTTCATGTATCATATTATTTTATTATTTTCGTAATGGTTTAAGCTTATTATTAGATAAGTAGTTTGCATTTTACAGTGTCAGTACAGTGATGATGACTGAACAGTGGAAATATCAATTAAAAGTGTATATGCTGTATTGAGAAGGTTTTATTAGGTCTATTTGTATGTATAATAAAATGGAGTGTAAAATTATTTAATTACTCAAGTGCCAATTATAATTTTATAGGCTTGAGAAAAACTAGAGTATTTTAGAGTAATGAACCTTTAAGTCTCACAAAGACTTTAACGATATAGGTCTCTATCAATTTTCTCATTACAGTCAGTGTTTCCATTCAGCTGCTATGACTTCTCTTAAAAATCTAATCATTTAATTATAAGCCAATAAATATAAAGTTATCATATAATGAATAATTTTACTATCTGAAAAAGCTGACTAAAACACAAGGACAAATTCATGAAAATATTCAACCGAAAAATCACTGATTATAAACACAAATATTATTGACATTTAACATCATATACATGGGTCTATATTATAACATTGAAGTTTTAAAACTTTGAATGTTATAATATCCAACCATTTCCATCGAAAGACCATAACATCAAACACTCAAAATAGCGATTTTTTTCCCAGGGAAAAAATTTGCTGCTCGACAAACATACACACAACACAACACACCAAAATAAATAATCCACATGCATACACTTCACAAAACCCTACACTAAACCATACATACACTAATAGCTATCCACTTACCTTAACCCAACCCTAACCCTAAGGTCCATAACTACTGCACATTCACCTTACCTGCTCCCTAACTATAAGGTCCCTAACTATCGCACACTCACCTTACCTGCTCCCTAACCCTAAAGTCCCTATCGCACACTCACCTTACCCGCTCCCTAACCCTAAGGTCCCTATCGCACACTCACCTTCATTTGCACACTTACCTTTAACCCGGTCCATAACCTTTGCTCCACAGTCGAGGAAATAGTGAAGCTGCAGAAACGGCCCACCGAATACTTTCCCTAGGAAATTATTCAATATTCTGCAGCTTCACTATTTTCAGCATTCAGTGCATAGGGTTTGATATTATAACTTTCGAAGTTTTAAGACTTTGATGTTATAATATCAACCCCATATACATATGGTCATGCTTCATTGCTAGGAAAATGACTATTTATGTTTATTTAATGTCAGAGAATGATATGAAGGGTTTCTACATTCTGGTATATTTTGATTGACTGTAGGTCTGACTAAAGCAATTTTATCATATAGTCACTCTCACATATATTCTCTCATTCAGTTGTATAGGCATTCATTATATTTAATTATGCATTTTTG
Source organism: Protopterus annectens (assembly GCF_019279795.1). Classification (NCBI taxonomy): domain Eukaryota; kingdom Metazoa; phylum Chordata; order Ceratodontiformes; family Protopteridae; genus Protopterus; species Protopterus annectens. Next base: position 897,741,430 of record NC_056745.1, read on the forward strand.
TTAAATACTTTCCATAACTGCATGCATTGCTTTTGTCATTATCTATTTAGCCCGGCTTAGGACAAAATACGTTATTATGTTGAATTATTAAACATGTACAGTTCACTAGATCTTCCTATGTCTGAAAGGTCCCCCCATTTCCTCCCTTCTCTTCTCCTTGGCTTATGTTTTTAGTTTCAAAGTGACTTATTCTCCCTTCTAGCATGTAAAGTTGATAGTATTCTACTAAAACAGCACTTTAACAGTGCAGTGTTTATTTAAATATAGATCTTTTTTTTTGTTTGTTTTTTCCCCGCTTCATTACCATTTTAATATAATAAAATAAATGTAATCATCATTTGACTTACCACTAAAGCTGCAGTGGATCACTTTAAGGATGGGAGGCAGACAAGCTGAATTTTCCCATCCGTCATGGCTGGCCTTAGGCATAGGCAAACTAGGTGATCGCCTAGGGTGCCATACAGGCTGGCCTCATAAAGGGAGCCTTTTTATTTATTTATTTATTTTAATTAATTTACTTTTATTTTGCGATCTTCTCAGCACCCTGTCTCTGAGTGAAGGGAACCAAAACAATAGGGAGAGGGGGAAGGGTAAGCACCCTCTCACTTTTATAGCTTCAGATTGGCTGGGAGGTTTCAACAGGTTTAAAAAAAAAAACTTCTGCCGTTGCAAGCGGAACTTACGTTAGCAGTTCAATTAAAAGAGGGGTTAAGGTCATGTGTATGCATTTGGCTGTTGTTCGGTTTAAACAGAAGGTAAGTGTATGTTTGTGTTTGTGATTTAAACTGTTCACTTCTGTATGCAAGAGAAAGTGTGTGTGTGTGTGTGTGTGTGTGTGTGTGTGTGTGTGTGTGTGTGTGTGTGTGTGTGTGTGTGTATGTGTGCATATATATATATATATATATATATATATATATATATATATATAAAATATATATCCATGTATGTGTATGGAATTTAAATTACTCGTTCTGTTTGTATGAGAGATAAAGTGTTTGTTACTGTGTGAGATAGTATGCATGTATATGAGAGAGAATGCGTAAAGAAATCACAAAATAAATATCCCCAGAATGTCACTTGTATTACAATCTCTGTTATCTGAGTAAACTTTTCTAGCTATGTTTTACTCTGATATTTGGTGCTCAAAAAATATACGTTTTAAAACAATATTTCTTCACCAAAAGGTTTTAGATTTGGACAAGTAACATAGTTTTCAGTCAAAGGCTGTATTCTTGCAAACAGTGGTTTTCATTCGTCCAAGAATACCTGTTTGATTGAATATTACAACTTGTCCATAGCTGTTCAAGGTTGCAATATGGAAATGTTTCAAAATATAGTAGAGCCCAAGTTAGAAGTTAAACTAAACAGCAGGAAAATATAGGTACAGGCTCAATACCATATTCATATCTGAATTAAATCATGGTAAAGAAAGGACTTTATCAAACTGAGTACTTACATTTCTTATTGATCTATCAAGATGTCAACTACATCTACTTTTCAAATTTAGCCAAGTAAAAAGAATTCTATTTCTTCCATATATTCTGTACAGATGTGCGTTAAATGCATACTTAATTCTTTATTCTGGTATGTCAAATCAATCAATACTTAAGGAAACAAACCCAAACTGATCCATGGAAGGTTCCTTAGTAAAAGTAAAACTCAAGCATGTTGGCTTAAAATGTATTTTTGCTCTATTTTACACTTAATATTTGATGTAAAGCTTTATTCTTTTGCATCAGACTTACCAGTATATAATTGCAATATGCTCTTTCAGTAATTCTAAAAGCAAACCTTATAGAATGATATAGATATACCACTCACTAAAAAGCAAACAAACAAAAAATGGTTACGTCCTACCAAGATCAGATATCTTAGTTCTTGCCATTACTATGTACCCATTTTGTTTTAATAGGTTTTCATCTCTCTGCCAACTTTGCAAAGCAATAACAATAGTTGGCTAAAGGATACAGCAATCAAAAAAATAAATACTATCAACAATGACAGCTTGATTTAAATATGTCACCATTACCTGAATGTCAGCTAAGCTTGGGGTATTGAATCCTAGAAGAAGGAAAAACCTCAGCTACATTTTCTTGGTTGTGTGAAATGTAAATGTTATGACCCATGGTGACAAGGACTTCACAGAGATTTCAAAGACTGAAAGTTCATAAAGGCAAAACAGCATGCTGGCTAATAATTTCATTAGCAAAATTAGACACTTTGAAGGGGTAGTTTCTTAGCTTTGTGCAGAAGTTGTGAAGCTTGTTGCTTGCGGTAGTTATGATACAGTTTATTACTGTTTACTTAACTATATTGTTAATGTAGTTAATGGCAATTCATTGTGCATGGGCTTTTCTCTTTTCTCCATGGTTGGTAGATCATGGAGTTAGTATACAGATGAAAGGGAGTGAGGGATTAAAACCATACATAAATGCTTTCGTCTGTCTCTTTCTTTTTTGTAGTTTCAGATGATTGTTTTATTTTGTTTTGTACAGGGAATCATGGCCAGTTTTATTTGCATTTTGGTGCTTGTAGCAATTTACTTTGTGTGAGGTTCATGGCCGGCCTTATGCGTAGGTGAACTAGGTGACCAACACAAATCCTGTTATTCTAGCAACTTTAAAGTGCAATATTTAAAATCTCTTCCTATTTTTTCAGCCACTGCATTCATATTATGTTAGGCTTTGTCCAGATTTCTTGCAATAAGAGGTTGAGAGGTATGCATACCTCTCAACTGTTCAGATTTGTGCCTCATATTTTTGGCCTATTCCTCATAAAATGTGTGGTTTTCTGGCAAATCACTGAGGATTTAAATAACTAACTTAAATAACTAAATGTCATACATTTGAATTTCAACCTTCACTTCCATCAGAAAATGTATACCAAGACAAATGCTGTTATGCTAGCAACTTTCTAAGCCTCTAAGAGCAATATTTATAATCTGTCCCTGTTTGGGGACCTTTGCTCCCCCCATTATTTTAGGCTTTGTTCAGATTTCTTGCGCTAAGAGTTTGAGAGGTATGGAGACATGGTATGTAATAACCTAGATGCAGATTATTTGGTGCATTTTACAGGGGATAGGGGTTCTGCATTTCTTAGTGTGCCCTCATTTGTATAAGATGCCTAGTAACTATGACCTTGTGTGTCAGGCTCTCAGTCATTCCCTATTGTAATATGCCAATGTATCTTTTTCTTTAATATAATGTAGGCAATTAATTATTCAAGGGCAGCAAGCACTGAATTTGTAGATGAGACACTGAAATGTAAAGTTGTTAGGCAGTAACAGCCTTCTATTAGTTACAAATCTCTAATGTATAATTGAGATTGTGCTTATTGACTGATACTTGTGGATTGTAATGACAGAATTTTGAGTGGCCTTTTATGATTAAAATGTTCTGAAGTGGGCAGTTTTCTCATGACTGGGTCATACATTTTGTTTCATTGCTTACTGGAAAAATGTTCAAAACTACAACTTTAAAGCATACACTAACAGGTGGTGCTTTATTATACAAGGAATATAGTTTAATACAATCAGGAAGGTGAATCAAAGAACACATACATATATGCATGGCCATAACAATGTGTTCAAGGATACTGTAGTTTGAAAAGAGCCTAAAGGTAAACTTAATTCTCCACTGGCCAGATACATTTTATTTGAATGTGGGTTTTAATGCTGTTTCAATGAATATGAGTTTCAAGGGCAGAGAAGTTTTACTGCTCATGCTAAATCTGTTTTCATTTTGAGACTGCATTATTTGTTTAGCAAATGGTTATCGGTGCTTGTGCTATTTTATTTCAATATCTGCAATCATTGTAGAAGTAAATAAGAAAACAGTATGCACACCGATAGGTTTGAACAGTGTTCATGGTAACTGGGGAGAAATAGCCAAGTAATGGAACACTGGTATGAGGGGGCTGCTCTGGGAGGGGCCCAGTCTATTACCTTGCCTAGGGCCTCATTTGACCATGATCTAGTGCTGCTAATTAAAGTACGAGAATAGATTACATGGCCCCTTAAAATCTGAAAAAAAACCCACTCCGTGGTGGCGGCGCCTTCTCCATGCTTCACATACACACATGTCGACAGGAGTAGTGGGTCTTGAAAAATTACCATTTTCAAAAGTGGGTCTCAGTCCATAAAGGTTTGGGAACCACTGCATATACCACCTACCCAGAGTGCTGACAGAAATGTGATTTTGAGTTTCATTTTCAGGGAATTAAGACTTTCAGTGCATTTTCAAGGGAATCATGAGTTTCAGTTCATTTTCATGGAACTGTGAGCTTCAAAGGAAGAACAGTTACTGCTGCTCATGCTAAGTCTGTTTTTAATGTGCAACTAGCTGTTTTTTGTTTATCAAATGGCACACTGTGTTGTAGAATCTGAAAGCAGTGCTAGTAGCATCATTGCCTTTGCAGAAGGCTGTGGATTCTACTCCCACACCATGGAAATAGAGTGCTGATATTGCAGTACCCATACGATTGCTGATTATCTGGTGCATTATAAGGGGGAAAGGGGTTCTACATTCCTGAGTATGTCCTCCTTTGTATGGGATGCCTAGTGACTATAAACTTGTTGGTTTGTTAGTCATTTCCTATTGCAATATAACAACTTACCAATTTTTTTTAATGTAATATAGGCAATTAATTCTTCAAGGGCTGCAGGCACTGAATCTGTAGATAAAACATTTTAATGTAAAGTTGTTTGCCAGTAGCAATCTATTCATTAGTTACAGATTTCTTCAGTGTAGAATTATTCAGATGATTTTACTTCTGCATAGATTGTGCATATCAAGTGATATTGGTGGATTGTAATGACAGAAGTCTTGAGTGGGCCTTTATGGTTGAAATTTTCTGAAATGGGTTGTTATTGGTTCTTACATTTTGTTGCATTGCTTATTAAAAGAATGCTTAAAACTACAAATTTAAAACCCATTCTAATAAACGGTGCTGTATTATACAAGGAATATAATTTAATACAATCAGGAAGGCGAATCAAAGAACACATACGTGTATTCAATGCCCTAAAAAGTGTGTGCAAGTAGTCTGTTTTGAAAATAACCCAAAGGTAAACTTAATTCTCCACTGGCCAGATGTATTTTCTATGAATGTGGGTTTTTATGTTGTTTCAATGAATGTGAGTTTCAAGGGCAGTGAAGTTTACTGCTCGTGCTAAGTCTGTTTTCATTGTGTGACTGTATTGTTTGTTTAGCAAATGGCCATCTGTGTTTGTGCTATTTTATTTCAATATTTGTAATCATTGTAAAAGTAAATAAGAAATCAGTATGCACACTGACAGGTTTGAACAGTGTTTATGGTAACTGAGGAGAAATAGCCAGGTAATGTAACACTGGAGTGGCTGGGGAGGGGGCTGCTGCTGGGTAGGGGATTGCTGCAGAAGGGGCTGCTCTGGGGAGGGTGGTCTATTACCTTACCTAGGGCCCTATTTGACCATGATCCAGCTCTGGTATTTAAAGGAGGAAACATGTACACAAAGGTAGTTGTAGTTTAACTAAATTACAAGGTATCTTTTTCTTCTTATGCATTTAAATGATTTAAGGAAATGACTGGAGTGGCTTTCTTGGGGAGTGACCTACCTGTGGGTGTAGTTCAAATAGGGGTGTTTCATGAGTATGTTGTGGGTGGGGTGCCAGAGCACTACTTCACCTAGGGTGCCATTTCAGCTAAGGCCAGCCCTGCCTTTCGTTAATAGTAAGGAGTTGAAAAAGCAAGTCCTGTACAAATTTGCGACGTCTGTGATGACGTCATAATTGAGGCAATTGCTTAGGACAAGACAGAGAGGTTAAAACAACCTCTCATGGATTAATCTATGCATGGGAATTGTTTAAAAGTTTCTAAATGTCTTGTGGATTTGGCAGGAACAAAAGGCAGCAAAATAACAAGGAAAAGAGAAAAAATGGGTAAGACACGAGCCAGAGAATAGTGGGAAAATATTAAAGAGCTTTTATTACACTAACACCAGGGGAGAGGTAAAAAGAGAGGAAGAATGAAAAACAAAAGCATGCAACACATCACAGACTTCCAATTCACTCAATACAACCTTGCCCACATCAAAAGAGTGTAAGCACTCCTCTAGCCCAAAAGCAAACTGAAACCACCATGTCAGTGAACACCTCAGTGAAATTTTTCCTTTTTAAACTGAGAAGCCAGACACAAAAATAAAGCAAACCACTAGTAAAATTTGGGTCTATATCAGTTCACCAAAACGGCATATGTTCAAACTTCTAACCACGAAGTACAAAAACATTGAAGTCTTAGAACAGCGATTTTTTTTCCCAGGGAAAAAATTCTCTGTTCCAAGAAACACACACACACAGCACAAGCACACCAAAAAAACAGCAATCCACACACAAACACTTAAAATCCTACATCTAACCCTACACTAAACTGTACATACACTACTATCTATCCACTTACCTTAACCCAAACCCTAACCCTAAGGTCTGTCACTATCGCACGCTCACCTGACCCATGCCCTAACCCTAACTCACCTATCCCACCCTAACCCTAAAGTCTGTAACTATCACACACCCACCTCACCCGTGCCCTAACCCGAACTCACCTAACCCATACCCTAACCCTAACGTCCACACAATCGCACACTTACCTGAACCCAACCCGTAACTTCCCACCACAGTCCTGATAATTGCAAAGCCACAGAAACGGCCCACTGAATTCTTTCCCTGGGAAAGAATTCGGTGTTCCGCTGCTTTGCGATAATCAGTGCTCGAACTTCACAGTTTGAACATCTGATGTTCGATCATCAGCCATTTCGACGGACTGATATAGATCCGTAAAATTTACCTATGCAGGTAACCCAACAAGGAAAATCATGTCCAAAAGCCTCGTTTCAGTTAAAACCTCTATGTAGTTAAATAATCTGATGGTTCAGAGATCTGTGGGACCAAGTGCATGATAATAAACAACAGTCTACATATCTGAACAACATGCTTTATATTTTTAACCCTTATTGGTCCTAGCAATTTAGCTAATAGTAATATATATATAGACAAAATAGAGTTAGAAATGACATTAGATATAAGAAATTTCAATAGATTGTTTCTGATTTACAGATAGCACCAAAATTTCACCTCTAATAGTGAATAGAGGAAATCATATCTATAAATTGAAAAGCTTACTAATATATATGAAATATGTTTTAATAAATATTTTAAGCAAAAATGTAATGCACAAGTTTAAACAAAAAACAAAGAAGAATGTACATGTGTTAAGTGGTGAGTATTAAGTTGAAAAATATTCTTTAGTTCTTTTACTTCCTCTTTTTATTAATTATAGAAGTAGGGGGTTTGATGACATTACAAATACAGGAAAATTAATGTATTTATTTGTCCTTCAGTTTTTTCTTCTTCTGTTCAACTGCTAACCATTAATTTTTTTCAGCATTTCTCTTAGGAGTGCTATTAGTCCAATTCATAGCTTCTACTTGATCTATTGTGTTGTTAAGCGGGTATTTTGTTGCAGCATCTAGAGAGTCAAATATTTTGATTCCCTCCGGAAGGAAGATTTTCAGTCTTGCTGGATATAATAGATGTGTTTTAAGTTGTTTTTTCTTCAGTGTTTTTATGATGGGATAAAATTATTTTCTTTTTGCTACCACAGCTGCGAAATAATCGTTGTCAAATCTGATAACTGAACCTTAGTATTTTATTGGGGAATTAGTCCAGGCTGTTTTTAGTATTAATTCTTTATCTTGGGTGGAAAACATCATTATAATAATGGATCTTGGTCTAGATTTTGTTGAAATAGGTGTTTCAATAGTTGTTAAAAACTTATGGATGCATTCAACGCCAAAGGGGAGTGATTCAGGTAGTTTAAGTGTGGTTGGTATCCGAGAAGTAAGGAAGTTAATAAGGTTGCCTCCTTCTGCTTTCTCCGGCAGTCTATAGATGCAAAGATTGTTCCTCCTGGACCTATTTTCCAAGTCATCCGGTTTATCCAATAAGTAGTTGTTTTGTTTTAATAAAAATTCTGAATGATGTTCTTCAGCTAACCTGTTTTCCATGTCATTAAGAGATTGTTCCATTACTGATATTTGAGGCTTCTGCTGCATAACAATCTCCTGTAATTGTTCAAGTTGTTGGGGACATTTGTCTTTGAAGGTGTCCACCTTGTTGTCAGTTTTGTCTATTTTCAGTGATAAGTCCTGTATATTTGTCAGCAAATAATGTAATTCCTTTTTTAGAGAGGACTCATGAGTTGAATTTTTGATATGACTCATTCTGAAGAGCTGAGTGAATTTTTCTTTTCCAGTTGAATATGACAGGAATTTTGCATTCTGATTTAAAAACAATCTTCAGTAAAATTCCTATTAGTTTAGTAATAGACTGATGTTGATTAAATCAAGCAAAAATCATTCTGATAGAAAATTCCTGTCAGAAATGTATTTTAGGTCAGAGAGCTCTTGAAGTAGGCTGCTACCAGTTCACCATCTTGGCCACACCCCCAAGATTAGATCAAGATTGTGACTCTTAAAGTCAGGGCTTTTTGGGGAAGCAGTTAAGCTGAGTCCTTAAGGACCATTCTCCTGAAAATTGGATGGTGGTGGTATGTGGGGTAATTGCAAAGCATGGAAGTACATTTATGAGGAAATACTCCACATCACACAAATACATTTCCGTCCGGGGAAATTCACTGGTAGACATCATACTGTTTCACATAAGCTGGATGAGGGAGCAGCATGTCAGTCTTTTTTTCATACAGGTTAAGTTAATTTCCACCATCAATAATTTGGAACATTCAGGGAAGTTAAAGCACAGTGTTGGGTGTACTGCATAGGGTATTTTAGCTTGAAACTGTCTGATGTTCAGTCATAATTTAATGGTGGTGTAAATTTGCTCTTTGTAAGTGATCAGCTGTAAGGTATGCCCTTGAGCTGGTAACAGAGTTTTTTTCTTTTTTAAACTCGTATCATAGGGAGTCCTATTATAGCAGTTATAACTGAGGATATATTTCTTGCCAAGACAAATTGACATTTTACTACTTAAATACTGTAGGTAGAGGTGCAGCAGAAGTGACATTACTAAATTATTACAGAAACTTAATCACAAGGTATATTAATTATTACTAAATCTTTAAAAGGTTTGAAGGTGGCAGTATGTTCTTCTTTATGACATAAATGAATTATTCACTCATTAATGATGACATTGATTGTGTTTTAAAATGCAGAGATATATTATTTATTGCCCAAGTGAATCTTAAATTTGCTGTTTTCTTAGCTGCTGTCATCGGTGGCAATTGTGTGTACCTTGAGGAGTGGATGATTTTCAAAATATGGGCTCCACTATGGACATGTTCTTTTGGATTCACTTTCCTGATTTTTTATTTATACTCTTGTACTCAATTATTATATTATTATATTTGGTGCTTGATAAAGCAAAATATTTTGAGTGTTTATTTTAAATTTAAGTAGTGTCAAATATTTTCTAGTAGGAAGTGAAACAATTTGGTACTCTATAATAACAAAATTACCCCATTTCAAAACTTTCAGCCAATAAAATATGAATTAAACTGCTGTCATAATCCACCCATGTCCATACTCATCAGTTAAAGCTACTTTATCGAGAGTGTATGCATCACATTTGTAATTGTTTCAAAAACAGCTACAAGAAAGTATTCTAACTTGCTTTTTTCACAAATGCACATCGGTCCTACAAAGCCAGATGAATAATTGTTAACTTGATCATGAGGGAGGAGAGCATTCATTTCATCTTAGATATTCCCCCATACCAAGCAATTATAGTCTTGTTGTTGACCCCAGACATCTAACTGCAATAAAATAATAGCCACAATAATATAGCTCAAGCTTACTTCACACAAAGGCAGAATGCCATACTGCATATTACATCTCACAAATGTACATTAATCCAGCAAGGCCAAATTACTGACTAACTGATTAAAATGAGCAGCTGACAAGTGGATAAGTTACATTCATCCACCAACAGACCCCCCCCCCCCCAGATGTTATAGGCCACTTTTTTGACTGAGTATACCTCAGATTTATGATTGTGATAAAAAGATAATGAACACAGTAATTTATTTCAGGTTTGTTTTACACAAACATAAAGTAGCCACAGTAAAGTAGGGTCTATATTAGAACATCAAAATTTCAAAACTTTGAATGTTCTAATATCGAACCCTATTCAGCGAAAGCTGAAAATATCGAAGCAAAAGAAAACTGAATTTTTTCCTAGGGAAAGAATTTGGTTGTCTGTTTCTGTTGCTTTGGTATTTTCAGCACTGTGGTGGAAAGTTACGGGTTGGGTTCAGGTAAGTGTGCAACTGAGTGCGGATTAGTTTAGTTAGCGTTAGGGTGCAGGTTAGGTATGTGTGCGATTGTGTGGATGTGAGGTTAGGGCAGGTTAGGTGAGTTAGGGTTAGGGCGCGGGTTAGGTATGTGTACGATTGTGTGGATGTCAGGTTTAGGGCAGGTTAGGTGAGTTAGGGTTAGGGCGCGGGTTAGGTAAGTGTGCGATAGTGACAGACCTTAGGGTTAGGGTTTGGGTTAAGGTAAGTGGATAGTTAGTGGTGTGTATAGTTTAGTGTAGGGTTAGGTGTAAGGTTTTAGGTGTATGTTTGTAAATTGCTGTTTGCTTGTTGTGCTTGTGTTGTGTGCATGTGTTTTGGAACAGCAACTTTTTTCCCTAGGAAAAAATTCGCTGTTCTGTATGTTCAATGTTTTCAGCTTTCACTAAATAGGGTCCGCTATTAGAACATTCAAAGTTTTGAAACTTCGATGTTCTAATATAGGCCCATAAAGTATTCCAATTTTTTTTACACAGAAGTACACTAGCCCTGTAAACCCAGGCTGATGACTGTTTAAAGTGTGTCAGTGATGTCGGCTTCAACCATCTGGTCTTTTGATACTTTCAGGTAGACTGCTATATATGTGTGTTTGTATGCATATATATATATATATATATATATATATATATATATATATATATATATATATATATAGGTTTACTATTACTTTTCACGAAGTGCAGGGTATCGAACGACACATGCTAGAATCTATGTTTTCAAAACAGCAGTTACACAAACCAAAAATGATCAATTTCTAATGATCCAGTGATGTGTTACACTCGATCATTCCTGGTTTGACATGCTGGGAGATCGTGGTTCAGTGAGGAACAGGGAATTAGCCCATTTCCTCACTGTAGTGCAATCTCGGAGTTAGTATAATTAATGTGCAGGGGGTGTGGGGGTGCAGGGGTGTAGCATTGACTGTGGAGTGTAAAGGTACGTTGATGTGCATAACGTGGGTGACTGGCATCACCTCCTGCTATATTGAATACATCGAACCATGATTTACAATGTATTCATTCACCTTAGTTTATTTTTTAGCATTCTGGATTCAGCATTTTGGGTTGACATTCTAAATGGTCGGCTGAAGCGGATTTAGAATGCCATATATATATATATATATATATATATATATATATATATATATATATATATATGTATATATATATATATATATATATATATATATATATATATATATATATATATATATGTGTATATGTATATATATATATATATATATATATATATATATATAGATATGTATATAGAGAGAGAGAGAGAGATTATATGTCTATTACTGAACTAAAACTATTTTAACACAGATTTTCATATAATAACAATAATACAAATTGCAAAGTATTTCAGAAATGAAAAGGACAACTTTTAGCCACTTTATGAAACAAATTAAGGTCCTGAAGGGTGTTACAACTGCATCTCTAGATTGCAACAGGCACTCACCATTTCACCGGATGCCTTACCATTTAACAAGTTGTGCAGTTTTTCATGCAATGAACTTGAGCTGTAACAAGGGAGTTTGACGGTTCAGTATCTCACCTATTTAACTTAACTCCCTCTAGCCTCTAGAGTCTTCATGATCACTTAATGACTATGTATACTGCTTTTTAAAGATAGTCTAACTGCCTAAACAAAAAAAGCCACTTTTTTCTAAAAGTTTGTACTAATCTATTAGATGGTGCTCAAGACAATGTACATCAGTCACACTACTCTTTTTGCATTATCAAAATTACTGACATCTTCTTATATTTCAGTGTTTATATAAACTACTGAAAACAACCAAACTAATATATCCCAACATAACGCAATCAGAATATCTTATTTGACAGCATTAGTAAGTTAAAAAATTGGGGTATACGTGAGTACATATTTAATGTAATATACAAAAAGGAGCTCAGTTTGACATTCGTAATGACCCTGATTTCCTGTCTTGTATCAACATTTGCAACTTCCACATTAAATAAAGTTATGTACCTTAAAAATGCAGGTTCACATTAGGCAACATATCTATGCATTTACTAGCATCCAGGGTCTTATGTTAAGACCTCCATCTCAGCATTCCTCCTATATGTAATCACATCCCTATCTGCATGTGAACAACATGATGATTCAGTGTTTAAATTCTGCCTCGCACTGCTAGAGTCTATAGTTGAATGCTGATCTACTATCACTGTCTATTTAAAGTCTACATGTTCTGCCCACATCATTAGTGGGTTTTCTCTTAACATTCCACATTCCTCCGACTTGACAAGATCCTGCTGGTTAATTGGCTTTCCTGAAATGACATTAAATATTGAATTTATCCTTGATGAAAATCATCTAAGATGAAAAATTTGCTTCCCTGGTTAACAAATGTATTAAACAAAAATATAAATAAGTAAATGGAAACCTAAATTATAACACATTCCCTAAAGCCCCAAGAAATGGTTGCACATCCAAACACTTTTCACTTTATAACCAGTTTGCTAAGCACCCCCAAAACAATCAAACCACTTATTCATTCATCCGGCATATAACCCACAAACCTCAATCCATTTACTTAGGAAAAATATGAAGAAAAGTCACTATAATAAAAAAATAAACTATAATTAGTAAAACTAAAAAAGACAAACAGTCCCCTAACTACCTTTGCTCTTCCTTGGGAGATCTGAAATCCATTCCTGTTGATTATTTACACATTCGCAGTACTGAGGCTAGATGTCTTCATATATCTCGTGTAGCTATTCTGATCGCTGTACAGTATCTTTACCCTACTCCTCTCTCTTGTTCCCATATTTTGTTCTTAGACTTTTATGTACACTTTAATGACTTTTAAAGTAACCTTTCTCATGCTACTTGATTTGCAACAATTTTTAACATTCATGTGCATTTTCTTGCAACCTTCATTTTTGTTTTACATTTTGCCAACCCCCTGTGTCTTGTTTCTGAAAGGTCAGATTGCCTACTTATAAATTCCACCACCTGATGTCAAGGTACTATTTAACTTTTAAACCAAAGGTAATCAAGAAATCTTGAGTGAGGTCTGGTATCCCACCTGTGACCTGGAGTGACAGGACTAACAAGAAACAGAGTAAAAAGGATTGTTCAGAACAAGAACACTCATCCATCTACATACTTAACAAAGTAAACATCTTGAAACTTCAACAAGGCATCTTTATTCCTCCCACAGGGAGAGCATCAGAAAGAGACTCTCCTAGATCTGCTAGCTAAAGTAGTTTTATCTGGTCTAATCCTTTGTACTCTGTCACTATTTAAATTTAATGCATTGCATTAAAAATTGTATTAAAAGGTCCTCATTTCCCCGGGTAACTGCCTTAAAAGGGGAAAATGGATACTTTTCTTACAAGCATACTTCTTTCTGCACAAACTTGTTTACATAATTAATATAAAATAAAGATAAATAGTCATGGATATATAATAAAAAAAGATCAAAGCTTACAGTCACTAGCCTTGATCAACCGATCTGAATTTACAGTAATTCAAGCATAATGGTTCATGCCTGGATTTGCTTGTAAATTTCTCACTTCTTTGTAGCACAAAATTGTGTATGCTCAAATCTTAGTGAGCTATGGGCAGTCTTTGGTCAGTCCATGTTGGGGAAAGAGTAAGACAGACCCTCCATTTTTTGTCAGCATGACTGCACTTTCTCTGAGGTGCAGTGACTGCAAAATGAGAGTAACATATTCCAGGGCATGAAGAGTGAAGAGCTCCACACAGGTGCAGGACCTCATCTCCAGCAGATTTTTTTTTTATTTTTTTTGTTGTCATAATTATTTGTGAAGCAATAAATATGAGCACATGGATTAAACACATGTGCAGTCCTGCTTTAATTTACAAGCCCTTGTATAATTTGTTCAGGTAACATAAACAGATATAGTGGACCTCATAATTAAATGCATTACTCTCCATTTTGAAGCCCAAGGGAACTAAGATTGAAATGTTATAATATAAAAATCAAACTTCATACAATAACCTCTCCTCAGCATTTTCTAACCTAATGCAGTTTATATTTTTCCCCGAAATCATACATCATTTCCTGGTTTAAATAATTCCTCGCTGACAGACATTTCAGAGTTAAAATAGGATCCTACCAATCAGACTCTGCATCTTTCACCAAAAGTGTACTACAGGATCCATTCTTGTCCGCCACCTCTTCTCCATATTCTTTAACAAACTTCCATTTATTCTCTATACTGATTATTTATTTTGATTTATTTTATTTTATTTAACATGTGTTTACCGGGAAAGTCTGATTTGGAACAAAACCAATATTCGGCGGAGGCTCAGGGAGAAATGCTCCAGATGCATGTCTGCAATGTTACATGGTCATTTAATCATCAGGTCACTCTCCCACCAGCATTCAATACCAGCTCCAGTTGGACTTACATGAGCTCCACCAATAACTCATAAGCCACAAACTGCTTCTCAGTTCCATCAAGACTAAAACTATGTTTTTTGAATTCCACAGAAAATTCTGCAAGCATCTCTGACTCTTTTAACTATCTTTGACTTACACAACCATTGCGTAGAAGCACCCTCCACCTTCAAATGCCCAGGATTATGGCTTGATCAGTCACTAAACTTCTATTTCCACATAGACAAAGTGTGAGTCAAAATTAATTCCGTCCTGTTCTGGGCCAAAACGATCACCCATTTTCTAGTCCAACCTGACAATGTAGCTATTGGCAGAGGAGTTCTACTTTCTCAACTTGAATATAGAATTGCAAGTTTTGCTTCTGCCTCTAAAAAACACTGCCACATTCCAGGCTATCTCAAACAGCATCTGCCAATTCATTGCAAACTCGCCTCTCTGTGAGCATCACTTTATCACTCTACAAAAAGTCAAATGACTACAAATAAAACAAAGAACTAATCTAATTTTAGGATCCCAACTGGGCAAACTACTCCATCTCCACACATTTACTCTCCTTGTTGCTTTCTCTGAAACGTAATTTTGCGACCCCATTTTTCCAAAAGTGCATTTATCGGAAAATGCACTTCCACGAAAAACCACATCAACAAAAAACAAAAAAAAATTTACAACACTAAACACATTTATGCAGGGGGGGGCAAGCCCCTCTGCACCCCCCACGCCCCTGATACTTACATATTCTAACTCCAAGATCGCACTACAGTGGGGAAAATGGCCTTAACCTCACTGTGCCATGATCTATAACAACAACCTCGGTTGGTTTTTGTTGTTTTGGTTTCTCGCAAAATATGCATTTTCAGATAAATGCACTTTTGGAAAAACAGGGTTGCAAAATTACGTTAATTATTATTAATCTAGGTGGGTCGAGGTAGACCCATATAAATATATAAATATATATATATATATATATATATATATATATATATATGTATAGATATATAGGTGTGTCTGTTATATATATATATATATATATATATCTATATAGAGCTGTGTCTGTATATATATATATATATATATATATATATATATATATATATACAGATATTCCGATTATATTGTTTTTCACTATAGATCCAAGAAACAAGGGGCAGGATTCACGATGCCTTGCACGGAGTCTAAGAGTTGTGTAAGACTCCATGCAGCCATCGCGATCCAGGAACAGCCCGAAATACCGTGTAAGAGACCAGCTAAAACGTCTCTTACATGGGCACAGTGTGGATATGCTAATTACCTCACTTGCAGCCGAAAGGCATGCAAATGAGGTAGATTAGCGATCCACGAAGCTGAAACCAGCCCGTGTAAGAGTCGTGTTAGGTGCAGAAATGTACTTAGTTGACAATTGAGTACGTTTCTGCAAATAACACAATGGAGCCATGACAGCTCCAAATAAAGTGTGCATATGTATCAGGCAGCATGCCAATGGTCAAATATGTGGCCATTGGCATGGTAACCCGATGCAAACATGAAATAAAATAAAAAAAATTTCGGCGATCGGTGAGGTTTAAAAGCAGCGCAGCCCCGCGCAAACGGGCTGCGCTAAATAAGACATAAAAATAAAGGTTTGAAACCCAGAAATGTGGGTTTTATGCAATGCATGGATATACAATGCAGGGACTAGCAGACCGAAAACAACATGGCGACCGTGTAGTGGTTGCTAAGGGGGGAAGCTGAGTGTAAGACACGTAACTAAGCATTAGTAGGCAATCCTATGTAAATGAGTGGTAGGATAGTGAATCGCACTGTCACTTAGCAAATGAGCACATCCCGTGTAGTGTAAGAGTTAGATAAGGGGGAGTAACAGAGTAGGAGATAGGTGACATCACAGGGGGGAATGTTAGAAGGAAATCAAGCTCATTGGAGCAAAGTGGTATGTGAAAGATGTCAGTCACACAGCATAGAAAGAGGAGTGTCAACAGCTAAGCATGGAAAAGTCAAGAAATGGAAGGTGTACACTGTGGCCAACACCAAAGTTTCTTGCTGTGCGTACATGCACATGTGTGCACGCTGGGAGGTGCGAGTAAGACAGAGTGCGTGCATGTAAGGCAGAGTAAGCACGTAGGAGCCTGTTTAAAGATCTGTAAACCTGTTTGCGCTGGTGTGCACACGTTTTAACCCGAATAAGCAGATTCTAGTCCGTGTAAGCATGTGTGCACGCGTGGTAGCCACTGTGAGCTTGTTTTCACTTGTATCCGCTCTGCTCCCCCCTGAGGAAACAGAGAGGGAAAAGGAATCAGAAGAAATAGTAGAAAGCTAGCAGGGAATACTGGTAGAGTTAGCAGATGAAAACAATTAGAAGCAGGCAATTACACAGGCAGAATACTAGCCCAGCCCAGCACTTAAAACACTGCAAACAGCATTGCAGTATGTTTCTCTCAAGAGACACTGCAAGACAGGAGTAAGCTATTAGAAGTGAAAACTGAAAAACTGCACTCAGACCAAACATGCTAGGGGCTGCCATAGCTGTTATAAGGAGACATAGGAGACTTGCTGAGGGTGGTGACAATGCAAATGCTGCCAGACAACCCACAGTGAGGAGACAGAGAAGAGTGTACAGGCCCAGGGTCACCTACCAGAGGTTACATGAGCTGGGGATAGTGGAGTACTATAGAGTGGACAGAGACCTCCTGCAGCAAATTGTTGAGCTGTGCAGGCCACGCCTCACAGAACCAACAGAGGGTAACCCATCCCAGTGGAAACCAAGGTATGTGTTGGCCTAAGAATACTAGTGACAGGTACCTTCCAGAGACCAACTGGTGATATGATGGGGATATCACAGGCATCAGCTTCCAGGGTACTGCACCAGTTCCTGGATGCCATGTCAGCACATGTCGGTGAGCATGTATATTTCCCCAATTCCTGTGAGGTATTGGCCAGCAATATGCGTCTCTTCCAGCAAATAGCGGAATACCCTGAGGTAGTGGGTGCAATAGACTGCACACACATATGCATCAAAGCACCAGCTGGTGAGCGGGGTAGGGCCTACATTAACCACAAGGGCTTCCCCTCCATCAACTGCCAGGTCATGTGTGATGCCCAGGGCATAATAATGAATGTGTGTGCTGGCTGCCCTGGAAGCTACCATGATTCCCATATCTGGCATTTGACGCAGCTGTACCAGACATTTGCCAATGGGGACATCCCACATGGTCACTTAGTGGGGGATGCTGGATATGCACTGGAGCCATGGCTGATGACACCCATAAGAAATGCACACACACCTGAACAAGAACGCCATAATGAGGCACACACACAAACATAAAATGTAATAGAGCGTGTGTTTGGGCTGCTCAAGTCATGGTTACGGTGCCTGGACACATCTGGTTGAGCCTTGCAGTACTCACCAACTACATGTACCCAAATTGTCATGGTATGTGCTATGCTACATAATATGATTCTGCGAAAACAGCTGCAGCAGGACCAGCATAGGGCCGGGACAAACAGCCCCCCACCATTGCCAAGGCCATCACAGGCAGAGCATGACTCGGAAGAGGAACAACCCGAGCCTGCCCCGGTAGGCAGAAGGAGGCATGCCCAGTATGCCCTGGCCTTGGCAAAGAGGCAACGCATAGCACATATACTGGCTCAGTAGGAACCCTGGGAATGATACCCCTCTCTGACTCACTCATATAGTAACAGGGACGTCTAACATGACACAACCTGCTTTCAAACATGTACAGGGAGTGCAGTATGTGCATCCGACATAGGCAGCCCTGCAGCACCACCTGAGGCATGATTGCCATGTGTTAAGCAATGTAACACCATCTAGTATATGCAAACATGAAGACCCTGCCTAACATCTCACCCTCACCAAGCATGATGTCACACTATGAAGACAACAAAATCAAGTACAATAATTGGCTGAAGTATTGCTGTTAGCAAAGGGGAAGAAATGGCTGACAGCCTGGGTTGACATGCTGAGCAAGACATGATTCCCCACCTGCTAGGGATGGCACGCACCCAGCACACCTGGCTGTGTGGATACTGGCAAAGGCTGTTGTCACCCCCACTGTGCCTTGAATAGGTAAGGCTGGAAACACAAACCCACCACCATAGGTAGCACAAGGGATAACAACCTGGATGTAATGCTACCCAATGCCAGAAGTCTAACCTGCAAGGTGCATGCAGACCAAACCCACCACAGCTTGGAGAATGGTAATATCTGTTCTGTAGCAGAAACCTGGGTCAAGGCCCAGAAGAGCACCCTGATACTACCAGGTTATGCCTTATACCATGCTCTACAGCTTCAAAACATGGAACACACTACAATAGGAGTGTGACTATCAGTAATTGTCAAGGATAACCACACCCCCAGGTTGGTACCACAGCAAGAAGCAGCATGGACTATCCACGGGCAAGTAACAGTGGCTCAAACTGCGTCCCTGTTTGCAGCCTGCTACAGACCACCCTCACAAACCCAGGAACCCCAGCCAGGCTTCCTGAAGACATTGCAGAGTATGAATGTCTCAACAAATACCAAACAAGGCACACACAAAGTATGACATAGGTGGCAATCCATTATGTACGGAAGAAGTAATCAGGGACCTAGGGACACAAGTGGACGGTAACCCGTCATGTGACACTCACATTGCCAAGGTGGCCAGGAAGACCTGCTATATTGCCCACCTTAATATGAAAGGATGCACATGTAGATCAAGAGAGGTCACTGTGCCCCCATACTCTTCCCTTATCAGGCCCATACTTGAGAACAATGCCCCAGTTCAGATGTACCTTACCTGACACCTGCAGCAATTAGAAAGACCCCAAATGTACCTCACCAAGAGGATAAAGGGTCCAAACATTTGTCATCTGCTGCCTGGCTGAAGAAACCACAGCCCAATTCACATGCATACTGCCTAGTCAGAGGCGATGTATGCCTGATGTACAAGGCCATGTCCAATCCAGAATGAATGGACATGCTCCACTGCAGAAACTCCAAATCCAGCAGAGACACCACAGTGAGATATCTGAACCTCCACACATAGATAAATAGGATGTGCTGGAGGGACATATCCATAACCCAGAGGCTCTTTACACTCGGGAACAGAATCCCAGTCCATGATAGGCTGAGCGCCACACTCATACTCAACAAGAGAAATCCGGTCAAGTGCATGGGAGATAGTAGGTGTACACTGGGGGCCATCCCTGTGCCGCATCTAGTAAAGTAAACCCTAAATGGGCATAATATGCACATTGCAAGGTGTGTCGAAAGTCACACACAGTCTGTCTATGCTCAAACATGGCCAGGGCAGATAGCTAGCATGAACCTATGAATCTATGACGATACAAATTGTGCAGGACACAAAGGATAATCACAGAGCTGTCCTAACTGATGGTAGGAACCATGGTGATAATCCACAGATATGCTCTGCAGTACTCAAATATCACAAACAATACACCAAACCCACACACATTGCCAACATCCAACCTAACAGATTATTTGCAAACTCCCCACCAGCACCAAACTGCCAAATATCTATCCCAGCAGAGTGCTGGCCCCCTGACATTGCAGATGCTGAGGTAACAGCCAGCATCTACAAAGCACACCACACAGCTTAATGGTACCAGATGGTGTCCTGGGTTGTGTCCAACAAGTACTGTAAGAAGAATGGAACACCAAATAGCACTACTGCACACTCACAGTCTTACCACAGGATATGTACCCAAAGAGCAGTGTACAGCAACAGTGGTCCCTCACCACAAAGGTGGTGCCTAAATGGATACTGCAAACTATCACCCCTCAACCCTGACTATCTTGGTTGGCTAAGTAATGGAGAGGATGATCATGGATCCCAGGAATAACGAGTTTGGGTACCTACAGACATTGGACCCTACCCAGTGTGGCTTTCATAGGGCATATCCTGCCTCTTAAACATGTCTGACTCATGTGAAACACGCACCAAGGCCATTGATGAGGAGAATGTGGTTCACACAGCCTATCTGGACCTTGCTAAACCCTTCCATACAATACCCTAGTTGTTCAGTACAGATAAGCTCACCAGCCTAACTATAATCCCCTATCCAAGTAGATGGGTTGCAAACCAGCTGAAGGACAGAACTGATCTGCTCAGACATGCTGCAGCCATGCCAGACTACAAACCAGGTACAACTGGCATCCCACAAGGCACGGTCCTGGAACCTCTCTTGTATGCTATATATCTCACATAGGTACAGGCCAACATGGAAGGACTCTGTCTGATCAGGTTTGCAGATGACTACAAACTGCCCACCATATTGGACCCTCCAGCTGACACAAGCATCCTACAAAAGGCACACATAGAAACAGACAAGTGGTGCCACAGCCATGTCAACAAGCTAAATGCAGAATAGTGTATAGTCATCCCCTGTGGAAGCACAGTACGTGGCCACAAATTACCACATAGGTGTTAACCCATTAAGTACATCAGGAGCAATAAGAGACCTGGGGACACAAGGTGATAGATATCCTACATGTGACAACCATGTGTCTGTAGTGGTTACAGAAACATACCATATACCCACCTAATCATGAAGGTAAGCACAGCTAGGTCAGGGTGGGTCATTGTGCCTCTCCAGTCATCCATCAGCAGCCTCACAATTGCGTACAATGGCCCTTGTTGGATGTACCTTAGCAGACACCTGCATCAACTGGAAAGACCCCACAAATACCCCACCAGGAGGATTTCAGAGCTGTAACAGATGCCATGTGTTGCCTGATTAAACAAACTGCAGCTCCATACAGTGCCATACCGCCTGGCTGGAGGTGATCTGTGCCTGATGTATAAAGCCATGACCAAGCTGGAATCAATGGACATTTGGCACCATGTAAAATCTGAATGCTGGTGACCTATTTAGATGACAGGCCTGAACCCCAGCACAGACATAAACAGGACATGCTGTACCGATTGGTCCATAACCGAGAAGCTCACTCCACTCATGACTAAACTCCCAGTACAGGTTATCCAGGGAGTCCCTCACTGACTGTCATCCAGAGGAATCATGATGACTGGATGGGAGATGGTAGGTGTACCCTGGATATCACCTGTATGTCACGGGTAGACAGAGGCACAGCACACTAACCTTGACATATGTCATGGCAAACACCAGTAAATATGTATGTTGAAGGACAAACACTCTCTGACTAGCATTACAAATGGCCTAGGGCACATGGCCATTGTTTGTCACTGTCCACACAAGTTGTGGAATACATTAACAATGTCGGACAATCTTGTTCTATGTTGTCCATATCTGAACAAAATGCAACATGGTCATATCTGCACAACTGGCCCTCAACCAGTCTGGTGTGCTCACTATAAATATTACAAGCAGTGATAGGACTGAAACAGATGATACTGTCCACCACAGTGAAAGTACTGAACCAGTACACTATACGACAATACACTGTTTGGTCAGTATGAAAGGATGTTGACAACTGTATGCAAACTATCCCATGGCAACCCTGCAGGCACAGCATAATGCCTGTTAGGTTCAGACACAAAGCAGTTGGGCAGTAAAAACACAACCTGACGGCCAACACTCAACTGTACATGTGAAATATAGATTAAGTCCACACACAAACACAAATGTGGTGGACCACAGATCCCAACATATGGAAAGTTCACACTGGGCATGCTCGCACACTTAGATAAATGAGACGTGTCAGTCAAGAAGCCATAGAAACTGTGAACTGGGCATGCTCACACACTTAGGCCATGTCACAGTTCAGCAGTTGCAAACACATATCTGGCATTTGTATGTGTTAACACAGGAACCTCCCACAATACAGAAATCTGCCCAGTGCACACAGTGAAATTACAACAGAGACATAAGTAAAGTACTGGATCCCACTCATATGCAAACATCTGCCACAGTACACAAGTTGTTCATAGAGATAGGGAAAGCTATGGCAATAAAGACCCACAAACAGTATATGAGCAACAGATACTTGCATCTGACAGGTAAGCATATGGCCGTAGAGTGCAATACTAGGCTGTTGTCCCTAGGGAATACAGAAGGCTATCCACAGTGTATTTGGTGTCTGCCTCCGCAGTACAGTAGGCCACTGTGCCTGTGCAAAGTTAATGCATATATATGCTCTCCCCCTTACTGATGGACAGTAACAGATGTACATACCTCTTCATAAATAATGATGTCAGCGCACTATACATATGTCAGGAGCACAAATAATACCCAGTAATTTGAATAGTGCGCTCAGCTACTGTGTCTCTCACATGTGTCATAATATAGTTAGGTAGGGGGTTGAATCCTGCAAGTGCTCAGTGTGTGTATGTGTGACTGTGGGTGGGGGAGTAGTGTGTGTGCAATTCTATGTGTAAGAGGAATGTCCCTTTTGGCAACTAGTACAACACACCACATGCTGCATATTCCACTGTCTAAACACTGATGATGTCAGCACCCTATAAGTACAGCAGGAGAAAGCATGCCTCCCAGTAATGCAAATAGCGTGCTCTGCTACTGCATCTCTCACAAGTGTCATAACATAGTTAGGTAGAGGTTTGAATCCTGAAAGTGCTCAGTGTGAATGTGTTGGGGGGAGTAGTGTGTGTGCAATTCTATGTGTAAGAGATATGTCCCTTTTTGCAACTAGTACAACACAACACATGCTGCATATTCCACTGACTAAACACTGATGATGTCAGCACCCTATAAGTACAGCAGGAGAAAGCAAACCTCCCAGTAATGCAAATAGTGCACTCTGCTACTGTGTCTCTCACAAGTGTCATAACATAGTTAGGTAGGGGTTTGTATCCTACAAATGCCATGTGTGTTTTTGTCACACAGTTTGTCCATGTGTGTGGGGTGTTGTTCCCAATATTGCACGACATACTTTATATCAGTAATGTCAATGCACACATGATGTATGTGTGTGCCACATACACATATGTACCTGTGACCATCAATAGTTCCCATGTCTGAAGCCTGCCTCATGTGAATACAAGGAATTTGCATTAGAAAGCTGTATGACTGTGGTGTTCTGTGCAGGGGCTGCATGTGGTATGTGAATATACAGTGTGAGATGTATATGGTGTCATCCTACCAGCGAGGGATACACGACTGATCTGGAGAATATAGTCCACATGTTGTTGATGAACAGGTGCAGCATGTTTTCACCTCTTGTGGGAGTGGTAACAAGTTGTTCCATAGCAATGCAGGGAATGAATGCTAGGAACCTTTCAGCTAGGGTCATGGAGCTAGAGTAATGCTCACACTCTATGTTTGGGTAGTTGCAGTCCACCCATATAATGGTATTTGTAGAGACCGTCATATTCCCAGTGTTGTCAGGAAGGCCAAGTGGGTTTCCTGGGTATGGGAGGGTGGTGTGTGCCAGGCTATGAACCTGAAGGCAGTCTAACCCACTGTTAGTTGCACATGGATAGGCTCTGATGCTTTGTGCTGTGCCATCAACCTGGGGGTGTGTGTATCTGAGGTGCCTTTGGATACATCCCCCCTGTTCTGGTTTGGTGCATGTTTAGGGGACGACAAGCATGGTATGACGTATGACCTGGCAGTGATGGGGTGAACCTGGGAGCCTTGTACCAGGAGTCTCTTACTGCATGGATATTGCTGTTCCTCATGCTAAGGACAGTTTCCACTGCATGCATCTTGAGGTTTACACTGCTGGCATTGAGTAGCATTACTATTAGTGTCCTATCCCATGTGATACCTGTGTAGGTGGCTATGTAATTTCAGCCTTGCATAAAATGGCACTATGTGTGTAGCAAGAGCCTCTGCCAATATACAACGGCCCATGGGTGACAGGTGCAAGCTGTCCCTAGCAAAGCAACGTGGCTTGTCTAGCATGTAATCCCATGCTGACAGGCATTGGATCCCCTTTGAATGTCACTGAAACATAAGGTAATTGTAGAAATTGATCATCCTACATATTGTGGCAGTATTCATGGTGAGGGTAAGATGCTACTCAAGGTCAGGGTCATACCAGCCTGTGCCACATGCTCAGAGAGCCCCTCTATGTCCCCTAACATGTAGTCTAGGGAGGTACATCACAGGTCATTCACACTGGCATGGACAATGACTGAGTCATATTTGTACATGCCTTGGAGTGACCTGTATGCTTGTTTTATGTGGTGGATCATAGTGCCTGACGGGCATCTCACCGTGACCTTCACCTTGTTCAGCCTGGTGTGCAGGACCTCAGTGTACTTGACGATAGAGGTACCTATTACAACTGTAGCAGGTGTGTTGTTAAGCTGTATGGGCTGTGACTGTTTGGCACACAGGCTTTGTGAGCTATGTGTTGCATGTGCTCTGTTCTGGTGTAACGTTTGCTTATGTGTCTGCTTTGCATGTGTCTGCTGCTCAGGCAGGATGCTATTCTGAGACTCCAAGAATGTTCCTGTGTGTTTTTGTGTTTGGTTTGCTGTCGTGGCAGGTCTATGTGAGACTGGTATTGTATTCACTGTAGTATCCCACTCCACCTGACAGGGTATGCCAGTACTGAGTTAAGAGAGCTTAGCCCCCAGTTTGGCTATGTGGTTGCATCTCTCACGTGTTGTAAGTTTATGGGAAGGGGAGAGGGTTGTCTGTGTACATGAGGCAGCTGCAACATTGCCACATGACTCACAGATTCACCAACTGGACCAGAGAGTAGATTGACAAGTGACCTTTGCACATGCTACCATAGCATTGTGAATCCCATAATAATTAACAACACATAGGGCCAATGGGGAACAAGGTACTCAAGGTGAGTATGTGAGGGTGTAGTGCTCCTGATTTGTTAGTGCTGGCATATATAAATGCTTTCGTGAGCAAATGTGAGGTAAGTCATATGCAATGTGTTACAGGCAACTTACATCAAACAAGACAAACAGTGACGTTCTGTCAAGTGACACATGGACATCAGTACAGTTAGCAATACAGATGTCACTAGGGATCCACAGAGGCACTGTAAATCTGCATTGCAGGTGGAATCAGTGTTTCAGGGACATAACAAGCAAACATGCATACAGACAAAGCTACAGTCAGCAGGCCTGGATCTAGACTATGCTACACAACAAACAAGGTGTATGACTTCCAGTAGGTAACAGTGCATATATGCAGGCACTATAAGCCTGTACCCAGACATTCACAGGTCAGAAGGGCTGCTCCCCACAAGTGTACAGACCATGTATCTTTGTAATGTAGAATAACTGGCCTGAAACCCAAGTGCTCATACCTGAACTAATACACATTTCGAATAACAGACACTGAGCCCTCACTCAGCAGTTCCAAACTTAGTAGGATGTATGCTACCTGTCCTGGCACCACAGTATCCTTGACATGTATGGAGACTCTCCCTCCTGTCATAGTTAGTTTTGTGTTTTGGGGCTGTCATGCATGGTATGAGGTGTGACCTTGTAGTGCTAGGGTGCTCTTGTGAGTCTTGAACTTGTGTATTACTGCACAGATATCAACATCCTCAAACATCCTCATTGCAGAGTCGAGTGTGGACAGCATGCAATTTGCAGTTGACATGCCCATCATCGAGTATCAATACTTACATTTTCTTATCCCCTGTGCTACCTATGTAGGTGGCCATCTTTTGACAGCCTCACCACCAGTATGCAAAGATGTGCAGACATTACACTATGGTAATTACTATGGGTGTACAAAACAATACAATGACATTCATACTGTAACTGCATCAGGCATGCTGGGATATACCCACAATGATATCATTACACTGTACTGTTGACAGCATGATACTATTACTACACTTCTATGTAGTCACCCTGTGCATCAGCACCATGTTAAGCTGTTCCTGCACCGATGTTACAGATTGCAGGAGGTGGCACAGTTTCATCATATGCACAGGGTGTGTACTTGGTGTGCCTGAGACTGCCATTGATACAACCAACTGACATGTCTGTGTGTGTGTGTGTGTTGGTGAGGGACAGCAGTACAAGATGGGGCAATGTTGATGCAGTGTGTGCATGTATGCGGTAGCCCTAGGTGTTATCAATTTGCATGTGTGTATGCATGCACACAGTTCCACCTCATGGCTGCCATATACAGGTGTTTGTGGACAGCCACAGACTGTACCTGCCAGGTCTTACAGATCACTGTCTCTGGCCATGGACACGGTACCTGTGCCTGGCAGGGGTGTTACGGACCGTATCAGGTACTAAGCCAGACTGGGTACTGTCATCAGAAGCAGATGGTTGGTGACTGGAGACAGGCCCCTGTTGGGACTGTCCAGAGCCGTGTGCACGTGGTCTTCTGGGGTGGTCTGATGACAGCACAGACCCAGCATTGCTGGGGCTGCTGCTAGCACTATGGGAGCGGCCGTGGGCCTGTTGTCATCTGCGACGGCTGCCAGCTGCTGCTGTTGCTGGCATACGGCCACATCGACGCCTCAACCGTCCACCATTGCCCTGGCTCATGGACATGTAGTTGTGGAACAGATCTAATGTGTCCCCCCAACGTCTGTCAATGACCTCGGTGAAGTTACGGATGTCAGCCGCAACATCACGCATACTGTCATTCATAGCTGTGCGACATGTTCTCAGCTCCCTCAGACCCTGTCTGGTGTACCATTCCATACGTGACTGTGCCTGCATTACAGCCCGAAACATAGCTGAGGTTGAAAGACCTCTGTGGGCATGTCTGACAGGGGTGGTACACCCACAGATACTCCCACGAGAACCCCTGGACATCTGCCTGTCTGGTACCATGTCAGGACCCTGGCCATGGCTGCTGTGTGGGGATGCATGTGCCACCGATACCACATTACCCTGGTCAATGCCCACTGTATCCTGTCCATCACCTAGGGACATTGGTGACAAAGGATGTATTGGCAGGATGACTGTGCGCATTGATGGGGTCGACAGCTGTGTACTGTCAATTGGCTGACCAACGACGGACCCTGGCACACCTCCCTGTGTCATTACACAGGTATCATCATTATCACTATCCACGGCAGCTGATTCAGGTTCCCTGCTGCACAACACCAGAGCAGCACCACAACCTGTGGAAGTAAGACAGGAAACACAGTTTACAATGAGTACACAATGTCACGACTGATACACACATGCACACATGCACACAAGGCACATGCACACATGCCCACATGCACACATGGGCACATGGGCACATGCACACATGGGCACATGCACACATGGGCACATGCACACATGCACACAGGGCACATGCACACATGCACACATGCACACATGCACACTCCTCAGTATATGAGATATCAACACACAGACACAAACACACCTGCAATCAAACACATAGCACTACTGCTTCAGCCTATTATTATTATTAGTATCAATAGTATTGAAGGTATTGCTATTACACACTCACCAGCATGGATAGGCTGCCTTGCTGTTACACCAGAGGGACCTGCAGAAATGAGACATTTATTGTCAGTGGGCACAACTGTGCCATTGATACTGTGAGTATGATACAGTTCAGTAGTGCAACAGCTGGCTTCCACAAGTCTACTGCTGATATTGAGAATATCACTCTTGCACAATAATTACCAAGATAACAGCTGCAAACCGAGGACACACCTCATGCATGCATAAACTAACAGTGTACAGAACAGTCAACTACACACATGGCATGTTACCTGAACGCTCCGTGTCCTGCTGCTGGGTGGCTCCAGCCTCCATCATTATGCATGTGTGCTGCTGCTGTTGTTGCTGTTGGGCTGGAGCCACAACACTTAGGAGTAGTCCCTCCAGTCTGGTGAGGGGGGATGTCTAGCCACCCCACCACCTGTGGCAAGCTGTTGCCTGTGGATATCCGATGCACGCTGACGGACATTTCTAATTAAATCACTGCAGTGATGGCGTACCTGCTCATATGTCCGGTTATGTGTGCCTATGTCATTTACCCGATGGACCAGGTCTTGCCACAGTGCAGCCCTCTCCTGCTGGTTCTGGCTGGTGCAGGAAAAGAGTATTCCAAAATCCCGCACCAGGCTCTGGCGTATCTCTTCCTCCTCCGCAGCGGAGTACACAGGGTTTCGCTGGTGAACCATAGCCCTGAAAAGGAGAAGAAAAATATGTCAGCAATATATGTTAGCAAAATATGGCACACATAATACACATAATACTCGACTGTAGTGATATAACTTAACCCCCATATATAGCATCTGTCTGTCTATTGGGGGATACACATGTAAATGACCAGATATCAGTGCTCAGCCGACAACTGTGCAACAGTACCTGGCACACTCCATACGACAGACTAGTATACTCCAGCAGTCAGCACACTGGTTCAGGTCCAATGCACAACCTCACACTGGGGGGTTGTATCAAGGTACTGTATGGGGAACATTATCAACCCATGCACTGCATGCAATGCACGTTACATATTTCACTGGTAATGCACACTACTCTTACTTGCCATAACCCTACCTACACCACAGTCACATACAGGGTAACACAGCACAACATATGGCAATGTAGTATGTGTTGATCGCAATACCTCAGACATCTGTCTCTGGCCTCACACCCAGGACACACACTACCATGACAGACAGACAGTCATGGGGAGCAATCACACCAGTACATAACATGCACCCAGTCACTGGCACACTCATTCCACCTCACATATTTGGTTTGCAATGGGTTCGTGGGTGTGTATTGTGTCGTAGGTAGGTAGTACGCTATTGGCCCTGGGCCTACAGCAGCATACTGTTATGCTACCCTGCCCCTTGTGACACATGTGATGTGATTGTACCTGCTCCTGTCAAACAGTTACACAGGGTGACTCATATGGCATATTACCTATCTGCATAACATTGAGCAGGGTTATGTCTGACATCTACTCATGGGGAGCGTTGCTTCTTAATGCTGTGTGGATTACTCCAGGGTATGTCTTTATCTGTGGGTAGGGACCTGTACCTCCACCATGTGCTCTTTACTGCGGTGACAAGGACAAAAGACATAGGTAATGTGGGTTGTGGATGTTGGAGGTGTTACCATGGTTGTTGGACAACTGTCATGGGTGTGACCTAACTATGTATATCCAGCAGTGGTAACCTCTATGTAGGTAGTCTGGGTGCACTCTGTGGTCTTGTCAGTCACTCTGCATAGGTAATGTGTTTGAGTGCATTGACACAGTTACTTATGTATGTCTGTGTCCTTCTCCATATCTGTAGCTGTCATGGGAGGTGCATACTGTGTAGGACATTGTGGGGTGTAGAGGGGTACAGTGACCTACATGCCCATAGCTGACACACCATGTCTGCTGACACATTCCATGTACAGGTATTACTGGACTAGTGTGCCACTGTGTATATCAGTGGGGAGCCTATTGTACACTTGTTGCCCCTGTTCCCCCTTGACATATGCAGTGGTGGGCAGGCATGCACATATGTGGTGGTTACTGGTGTCAGTGTTTTGGAATGGGGTATGGTACTCCAGTATCCACACTGGTGTTCATTCCATGCCTTTGTCACCAGGCACCTGTTGCAATACATATGCACACATGTGCCTCACTCAGTATATATATATATATATATATATATATATATATATATATATATATATATATATATATATATATATATATATATATATATATATATATATATATATATATATATATATATATATATATATATATAGATATATACATATAGATATGGGGAGAGAGAGAGACAGAGGGAGAGAGAGAGTGAGAGGGGGTGGGACAGAGAGAGAGAGAGATAGTAATATACAGACATATCTGTTGACAGTCAAATCTGTCTGTATATGTATATGTATCTACATATATCTATATATGTATGTGTGTATTACATATATCTGTATGTACATATTCTATCAATCTCGATGTCTGTGCAGTAACTGAAACCTGGTTCAAGGCTCCTGAGAGCACCCCAGCGCTACCAGGCTATACCTCGTATCATGCTTTTTGGCCCCAAAACTCAGGCCAAAACAAAAAGTGAGGGGGGAGTGTCCATATTCATCACAGACACCCACACCTCCAGGTTAGTGGCAACACATGAAGCATCAGAGACCATCCAGGTGCAACTAACCGTAGGCAAAACTGCTATACAACTGGTAGCATGTTACAGACCACCCTCCCAATCTCAGGAACCCCATTCAGCCTTCCTGAAGACATTGGAGGATATGAATGTCTCACCAAACACCATCATATTGGGTGACTTCAACTACCCTAACATAGACTGGGTGCATTATTCTAGCCCAAACACCCTAGCCCAAAGGTTCCTGGAATTCATAAATTCAAATGCAGTGGAACAGCTAGTCACCAATCCCACAAGGGGAGATAATATAATAGACCTGATCATCACAAACATGGGGACAATGTGCTACACACCGGAAGTATACCCCTCACTAGTGACATCTGACCACAAACTAATCACCCTGGATATACATATCCCACCTCCACCCACAACACAAAAGACTACAGTGAAAAACTTCTCAAAAGCCGACTTTACACTTCTTAAAACTGAGATGGTATCCTTTAAGCCCACTGGGCCAGTGGAAACCACATCCCACAATGCAGAATCCTTCACAAATGCTTTCTACGGACATCTCCAAGAATGCATGGATCATGCAATCCTAAATAAAATCAAGACCCTCTCCACCAAGGGCAGGCGTCCTGTCTGGTGGACCCCAGCCATGAACAAATTGTATAACAAAAGAAGGAAGCTACTGCACGACAGAGCAAAATCCCATAAAGAGAAGGCATCTCTGATCAGCACTAGTAGAAAGCTACGTTCTCTCATAAAAACATGCAAGGCCAACTTTGAGAGGAAAATCACTATGGACACTAAAGATAACCACAAGGCCTTCTTCTGCTATGTTAGAAACCTGGGCAGAAACCCTCAGATATGTGCAGAGTTATTTCCCAATGACAAAAAATACACAGATATTGCCAACATTCTGGCAGTCAGGTTCAGTGCAAATTTCTCCCCTCCCTCACCCCCAACATAAGAAATACTTATCCCAGCTGAATGTAACCTCCCTGTTATCTCAGATGTCCAGCTGAGAACCGCCCTCAGAAAAGCTATAAACACAGCATCAATGGGACCCAACGGTATCCCGGGTTGCATGCTACTTGAACTCCGAGAGGAGCTAAACCCGCACATAAAATGCTATTTAACCATAGCCTTACTACAGGATATGTACCTGAACACTGGCATACAGCAACAGTAGTCCCACTCCACAAAGGAGGCACCTCTACAGACCCTGGTAACTACCACCCCATAAGCTTAACCAGCCTGGTCTGCAAAGCTATGGAAAGACTCATTATGGAACTCATACACAGAGACATTGGGGACTTACAGACACTTGATCCCACCCAGGTTGGCTTTGTAAAGGGCAGATCCTGCCTTTTGAACCTGGTTGACCTTTTCAAAACAGTCACTAGAGCCATTGACGAGGGAGAAGCAGTCCATACAGCCTACCCGGACTTGGCTAAAGCTTTCGACACAATACCCCACTCTGGCATCATAGACAAGCTCAACAGCTGAAATGTAAATCCATATATCACAAGATGGGTTGCAAACTGGCTAAAGGATAGAACCCATAAAGTCAAAATCGCTGGAGCCATGTCAGACTCAAAGCCAGTCACAAGTGGTGTCCCACAGGGCTCTGTCCTGGGACCCCTCATGTTCGGCATTTATTTCTCAGATGTGGAAGCAAACATGGGAGGGTAGTGGCTGACAAAGTTTGCAGATGACTGCATACTAGGCACCATAGTCGATACACCAGCTGACACATACATCCTACAGAAAGGCCTCACTGAAACGGACAACTGGTGCCGGAGTCATGGCCTTAAACTGAATGCCAAATAATGTATAGTCATCCCCTTTGGGAAAAACAAAGTACCCACATATTATCACATAGACAGTAACCCACTGAGTACAGACAAAGTAATCAGAGACCTGGGTACACAAGTCAATAGTGACCTCTCATTTGACACCCACGTTGCCAAAGTGGTTGGAAAGACTTCCTACCTTGCCCACCTTATCATGAAGGGATTCACATCCAGATCAAAGGACGTCATTGTGCCACTATACTCCTCCCTTATCAGGCCCGTGAATGAGTATTATGCCCCATTTGGTATGTACCTCACCCGGCACTTGCAACAGCTAGGGAGACCCCAAATTACCTCACCAAGAGGATCAAGGGTCTCCAACATATGTCATATGCTGACAGACTAAAGAAACTCCAGCTCTATTCAGTAGCATACCTCCTACTTAGAGGTGATCTGTGCCTGATGTACAAGGCCATGTCCAATCAGGAATTGATGGACATGCTCCACCTCATAAAATCCAAATCCATCAGAACCACAAGAGCTAAAGATTTAAACCTCAGCAGAAATATGAATAGAACATGCTGGAGGGACAGATTCATAACTCAGAGGCTTCCCATACTCTGGAACAGAATCCCAGTTCATGTTAGGCAGAGCCCCTCACTGACTCTCTTCATGTGAAATCTTGACGAGTGGATGGGAGATCATAGGTTTACCCCACGGGTCATCTCTGTGTCACTACTAGACAGAGGCACAGTAAACTAATTCTATTATGTAAGGGGGTCTTCACTGTGTCACTACTAGACAGAGGCACAGTATTCTAATTCTATTCTGTACACTTTTGTACCATTACATGGGGTGGTGAAAGCCACATCACTATGGCTAGGCTTATAAATGCCCCAGGGCAGATAGCCTAGTACTAAACTATGACACTGTGAAACTATATATGTCTATGTATTTCTACATCCCTCTCTATCTATGTATACATATATGCATAGTATATATATATATATATATATATATATATATATATATACATACATATCTCGATATACATACGTATACACATGATAGATATATATATAATCCTTTTTAGTTCCACATATGTATGCACACAGTAACGTACTGATGAACATCCATTACTGTACAACCTACATTGTACATTGCACTACAACCTACATTGCTATGTGCACATAGCTACCTTCACATACATATGTATGTACAGCCTTCAGTGACAGTTGCAGTATGTCCCCAGCCCTATGCACATCTTCATATACATAGATACAGACCAATAACACATATGGAGGGTTCACAGTATGTAGACTATTATATTAGTACTTTACATTACCTGTGTTTGTTGCAGCTGTTTGCGTAGGCTTTCAGATACTTGGTCTGCCGTCAACTTGTTTGTTTTGTTGTTACTTTTTTTTTTATTTCTTTCTTTCTTTCTCTTTCTCTCTTTCTCTTTCTCTTTCTCTTTCTCTCTCTCTGTCTCTACCTCCAGAGGGTGCAGTGAAAGTATTGCATGTGTGGACTGGTAATACAGGATGCTTTTGTAGGTATCTGCACATGTCCATGTGATGGCCTCTGCACCAATTGTTAGCCAGCATTTACTAATTGCATGCAGCCTGTTGTGTAGTGATTGCAGTTCTCACTGTGATTTCAGGACAGTGCTATAAAAAGATTTGTTAGGTAGGCGTAGCCCTTTCAGATTACCAGGGTGGGGACCATGCTGGTTTGCTGTGGACACTGTTCTGTGAGTGTAAGGGTTGGTATGTCTCTCATATTTCAGGTTGTGTTGTAGACACTGCAATGCATGTTGTACTGTAACCTGAATATTCCTTCCTCCAGTTTCCTCTTCTCCGTGTGCATGTAAACTGACACCTACGACTAATAATACTGTGTGTATGGGTGTGTGTGCTTTCCTGTGGGAATTGTGGTGTAACTGGTATATAGCAGTGGCTCTTGCAATCTGTTGCTATGGCTTCAATATTTGCCCTTTGCATTCACTCCTTGTATGCCTGCTAGGTGTCTTTCCTGTAATGTGTTGCTATGGCTTTCCTATTTTCCATTTACAGTCACAGCTTGTAATGCTTGCTATATCTGTTTTGGCAGCAATCCCCTATGAGTTTGTTGTGGTAGGGTAGTACTGCATGCAGTGTGGTCTGGCCATGGTGTGGGCCTTGACACTTACAAGGGTATTTGATCATGCTGCTGAGCAGGCCTCAGATACTCTCAGGTGCATCTTTTATCAGCCTCATGGAATGGTACATATCAGTGGGATACTCCCATGAAATATTCTGATATTCTGCAGTTGTGACTGTGGGTTATTTTGAACATATGTATTACTACACCATTTGTGACGTGCAAGTGGTGCATACTTTCAGTAATTCATAGTTACCATTGCATGTGTTGTAACACCTTTCTGTCTACTGTTAGTACATTTCACAGGGAGTCAGTGGGGCACAGTTGACATTTGTTTTCACATCAGGGACATCCCTGTAACTCAGTCACAGTTGCTATGTCTGGGCTCTTAACTATTCAACTATGGCAGTGTTTATCCTGCTCTGAGTATGTGTGTGGCTTGCCAGGTGCTACTGTGACATTATTACCTACTAGCTACCAACTAGCATGGCTGTTTCTCTTCACACAGTACTATTTTACAAATCCACTAGATTTGACAGTAAATATACATGACATGCTTTGTGTACTAGACATGCTATATCCTCTTTACATTAATTCCTACTATTTCATGATATATTTCTTTCAGCACAATGTTCTTGTATAGCAGTCATGGCTTAGTGGTAAGTCATGCAGACCAGTGTTTCCAAGGTCCTGGGTTCGAGACTGACAGAGGTATTTTATTTTGCTGCTGAGCAAACTACAGGCCTTGTCATTCAGAGTGACTAAGGCACTTTTAAGCAGTTGTAAGCGGATTAGTGCTGGTTTGCGCGGAGCTCACGAATGCGCACTGCTGCTTAGCTTCGTGCACACACGCTTAGCTAAGCGCACAGAAGCACACTCCCGCTTATTACTGCTTAAAAGTGCTTACTCTCGCGCACACCCGTGCTAATTTCTTTTAAAGAAAAGAAAATGGGGAGATAGGAAAGTGGTGAAAAAGGGGACACAAAGAGGGTAGGACAGTAAGAAAACAAGCTCGGGTTTTGCAGGAGGGATGCAGGAAAGGCCCATAGCTGCCCATTTCTTCATCAGCAACAGCTGTGCATATGTTTGTGATTTGGTGTGAAATTTGAAACCTTCCACCCCTGAGAGAGTTGTGAGGACAACAATATTTGTTGTGCAGCCAATTGTAATTGCCAGTTTACATGTCCAGCAGAGATGTGTGCAAAATGGGCAGCTATGTATGGGGTGTAATTTTTTTGTGGGTTCAGAGTGCCCTTTTTTTTTTTTCAGGTGAGAGTGGTATGTCGGGTACAGGAAGTTGGTATAGCTGGGGACGTAGGTAGGGGAGGTTAACAGACAAGACAAACAAGACGCATACAGGGGTGGTGTATGACACATGTGGGGGGGATACACAATTGACGGGGACGGATGTTTGGCTATCTCGAGCCCATGAGCCCACAGATGGCAACAGTGGAACTGAGATTCCCACCCATGGCAGTTGCCACTGTGCCTTCACTGCCCAGGACGGGGCTGTGCTGGGGGCTATGTAGGATGGGCAGCAGGCATGCCCGTGAGTTGTGCCACCCATGCCTCAAGCTGGCGTAGGGGCCCAAGCACAGCATGCCTGATCTACCTACGCATCACAGTCCGGGCACTATGGAGGGTGAGTGGATGTTCTCCTCCGGCCACGCTTGCAGAGGGGGGATGAGCCCCATCCCCTGCAGTGCTTCTACCCGCAGGTGGCACAGGGCCACCACAGGAGGGTCCAGCCTGGGCACTACTGCCAGGTGCACTCGCCAGCTGAGGTGGGAGAGGTGGGTCTGCTGGAACCCGCCTTCCCTGTTTTGCATTATTTTATGACAGTTTGGGTTAGCAACATACAATACCATTCACAATTAGTTGTAACAGCATGCATTAGTATTCCCATTAACCAAACACCCATAAATTCAAGCCATTGAACAGCAAGCATAACACATGCATAATTTGAACATCAATACACAATCCACCAACATGCATGGTTGATTGATGGCAACAGGCCAACAGGTTTGGGTGTATGAACAGGGCACATGCATCAACGTACATGCAAATGTGTATGAACCAACAGGACAAATGTCCAGGGGAGTTAATTGTGAAGACACATACCCATTTCATGTGGAATGGATTATTTGTGGTTATAGCAACTTCAAATACCTATACATATGCTGTACATTTCTACTAGATGCAGATATATACACACTACAGGTCTGACTACAGTTTCCTATGTGTAAACTTATGCATGTTGGTGATGGGAATGTTACTGCTACATTAATATACATTGCATCTTTATTCATACACATTCATATCTGGCTCTGTTCAGCTACAGCAGCCTGCTACATTAGCTTTATATGGCTCTAGACAACTGTGGGTGTTTGGTATTTCATAGGCTCGCCGATTCATGGTACGGACACCTGTAGCTGTAATATAAATTAAGTAATATTGGAATACACATCTCTATAATATCAGCTAGGTTAACTTCTTACATAAATAATTACATGTAACTTACTCAGTAGTGGGGCGTTGGGCATTTGCCGGGCCTCCTGGATCCAACGGTTCAGTTGGTCCTGCTTCCATCTCTTCAGGTCCGCATGGTGGTGACAGACCTATTCACCAGTCCTTGGTATTCCTGTGGCACTGGTGAGATCATGTGCCAACCGGTCCCACGCCTCAGCCTTGTATGCTCCCCACAGGACCTGGCCCTGCATGAGTTCAGCCTCATGATCATGGACGAGGAGCCAAACCATATATTTGGACACCTCAACATCCCACCTCTGTGCTCGGAAGCAACTATCCTCTCCTACACCTGCCATCCTGACTGCAAATCGATTCCACAATCAGTTATGCTGTGTATTCCTGCCTATGGGGCTTATATATGCCGTTTTTTCCCGCACTTGTCTGTGATTGGCCATTTTGGAAATGTATCAGCTTCACAAAACCTGCTTTGTCATGCTTCTCTTTCCATTCATTCCTATATATATGCTATTACTGCATTTCTAAGAGCAACTGTCATGGCTTAGTGGCTCAGTACTTTGACTATGGTGCATGGTATCCTGAGTTCGAGCCTGGCCATTGCTTTTTTTATTTTATGACTGTCTACACAGGCTAGGAGGTGTGTCTGTGTAAAGGCAGTTTTGATACAGCTTGCTCAACGTTGTCCGCCGGTTAGCTTGTTGGCATGGTGCTCAGCTCTGCGCAAATGGGTTACGCTGGTTTACGCGTCATTTGGCTGTCAGCACGCATATTACACTCAGCTCAGCTACGGGCACACTGTTTCAGTGTGTTAAAATGCTGCTCAACCCCGGGCACTCATTTTACACCTGTTAAACCACTGCTCACCTATGGGCAGATATATTCAGCTTGTTAGAGTGCAGCTCAGCTATATGCACTTCTGACATTTTTTTTTTATTATTATCACACATTTCTTCAAAATACGTGGCCCATTTCATTACATTTTACATAAAATATAATTTTATATATGTACATATATGTCAGGGAATTGTTTCGTGCTTATTTCACTAAAAATATAAATTGATGTTGTGGGGGCTCGAACCATGACTGCCTCCTCTTCAGCCGACGTCTCTACCGCTACGCTATTGCTTCTTGGCTTACTTTGCATATTTAGATCTTATATGCTTTTCCACTGACTGCTAACTGTGGCTAAGCGATGGGCACGCCTGCGCAAACGAGCCCAATCATGGGCAAACATCTTTAAAACTTATAAAAAAATATATAACATGTTCATTTTTACATTTTATGTTTATAGTCTGTGGGGGCATGTGTTGTGTTGTGTTTGTTGACATTTACGCGGACTCTGTCATGGGGGTTTACTTTCGGGACTGTTACTCTTTTGGGGGCGTGTTCGTTTGCAGGACTCGCCCTGCGGACACGCCCCCTACTTTCTTACATGGACCGTGTTAGCCTTGGGTGTGAGCCAGTATGCCCTCATGAATATGCATGGCATGCTGACGTCACACCGTTTAACTGCAGCCTCCGTGTAAGACTTGTAACTCTTACACAGAGACTTCGTGAATCCTGCCCAAGGTTGATAACTTTATCTGTTCATGAATTTAATATGCTTTCATAGTGTTGTCTTTATGTCAATGTAAACACTGCAAAATCTGCATTATTTAAGATAAATGGCTGGCATAGCATGTGTTATTTGAAAATTCTGCCATTAATATTACAATATGTCCCATATATATATATATATATATATATATATATATATATATATATATTGTGTTACCCTCTGTTAAACATATATTTTCTAATGCTTCTAATAAATTGAATTTGACTAAAGAAGTCTACATACTTTCTCCCTTCTAAAAACTTATATAAGTGAGGAGGTAGAAATCTTGAAAATTTCACAATGAGATCTGGTGTCAAAGTATTTTACCATTCAGTTACCTCCAAGAAATACAAAGACTGAGCATGTTATAGTTATCAATTGCATTTGCTGTTTGTTAGCATTATGAGGCATACATTTTCCAAATGTTTGCTGTCACATTTCTATTGTTCAGCTTCAGACAAGTACATTGTACTGTTGCATGTAAATATTTATTTTTTAAATTTTTGCTGTCAGTCAGTCCTATCACTGATTATCAAACAGAATCTTGTTAAAAACAAAAATGTAAGTTTAATTAATTTAACATTAGCCTGCGGAGCCATAAAGATTCCCATAGCCAGCAGTAAAAGAAGCTCTGTTTATGTGATGTGGCAATTTGAGATTCAGAGACACATTAACTGAAATGAAGAAAAAATCTAAAGATTGGCTAATTTGCATGTCTCTGAATCACAGTTAACTACTGTGAAGTGCAGTTCACCACTTCCTGCAGTAGTTAACAATGTTAGCAGCCACTTCATGTAAGCAGAGGCAATCCATAATTTTTTTCCCACACTCAATATGATACTTTCAAACACATGTGCACACACAGTACAGGTCCCATACCTATTCCTGTGTTGTCTGAACATCTCTTATACCTCCTTTTCCCTTACCCTAATAAGTCTCAGATGATTACCATCAGCCACTAATTCCGGACATTTGGGTTTTGTATTTCATATCCTTCAGTAAATGCATGCTAGGGCAAAAGCTGTTATCCCAGTGACTTTCTCCATTTATTCTATGAGGTTGTGAGGTATGCTTAATATATCCTGTTCCTCTCCATTATACATGTTGAAAACATTGCATAATGCCCAAGATCATCAATATATATTTAAAAAAAAGTGTATACTTAGTGCAGTGGTTTAATATGAGGATTGTGTGTGTTAAGTATGCACAGCTCAAATCCCTTCCCCACTGTGTACTGTGATTTTTATTTATTTATTTATTTCTAAATTATTTCCCTGGTGTCTAGTGGTAACATAGATGGATAATAATACTCTTTGAAAGGTAGGATGGCACAGGGCTTAAATCCTTTTTAGTGCCTTTTAAGGCAGGCTACTTATTCCTAGTGTTTAATGTTCATCCCATTCCCCTAATTCCTGTTTTATTTAAGTGCCACTCAGATATGTTTTTGTTATCCCTGGTGTCCCATGTCCCTTGCCATCCTCATTTTTAAGTGCTGCTCAGGCATGCCTTTAAAGAGTATCCCTAGTGGATAGTGTTTCCCTCTATATGTTCCAGGCTGCACTTCTTAGTCTAGGGGTGTGTTGAAGTATGGCAGCCGCTACTTCCCACCCTCCCCAAACACACACACCTGCCTAACTCACCCACTCACTAAATTCCCTACCAATTCCTCACACACAGACATACACTCATACATACACTAATGCATGCATCCTCTAGCACACATTACACACATATTTCCTAGCACTACCTTAACACTAAAATCTCCACCACATAACTCTTCAATAATGGATGGAATTGGACAAACCATGAGGTGTAAGGAGTGGCCGTGTTAATCTACATGGCTCATAGATGCCTTCTTGGAAGCAGACACAGGAGAGCACTGTTTACAACACACAGTACATTGCTTAACATGTATCATGGTCACATAATCTTCATGGAAAAGCACTATCATATGGGTTTCTCTTATCATGTGGCATACATATTTATAAATCCGGTCCTATATTTAAATGTTAAATTCTCTATTAGTACATTGGATAAACCTTTACAAATCCAAATCAACTGATTTGTACAGTGACATTTAATTACCAGTACAAGAATATCATACATTGACAGTAGCATTAATAACTATTGCATCCCTTTTGTGCTAGAAGGTGACCTGCCGCCTCCATAGATTATCATCATGTCTTTTGGCAGTCTGTTATTCTTTAACATTTTCCCACAATATCTTGCATTATTATTTCCTAGAAATGCTGCATTCCAACCTGGGCACAGCCACAGGTTAGGCAGGGGCATCCACTTGGGGCACCTTCTGTCCTCAGGGCTGAAGATAATGAGATGCACACTCATTAACAGCAATGTGCTTGGCTGGTACTTGATCATTCATGTATTGAAGAACTCACAGGAAAATCAAAACATTTCCATTTCCAAGTTCTCATGTACTCTGTTGCTCCAATAGACATCAATTCATGCTGAAGAAAGTATCATCTTTTCTTTCCAGCTGCCTGACATTTAAATCAAGCAGAAAATAGGGCAAGAGTCTGAGAGAGAGTACAGATACAGATATCCAGCGGTAGAAAGAGAAGGAGAAAATAGCACTGTTATTGCCAAAAGAGCAATATGTATAAAACGTGTGTTGTCTGCAAGCATAAGGGGTGTGCAGTATATGCTAGTATTATAGAAAAAAGCATGGTGGGGTGAAAAGAAGAAAGGAGAAAATGCAAATAAATAGTAAGCAGAGAAGAAAATGACTAGAAGAAGAATTACATTTTTCAAGGATCTAGTGTCCTCAATCTAGAGACAAGAAGAAAGAAGAAAAGCACTTACAGAACATGCATGGGTGAAATAATGAAGATATAAAAAAAAGGAGTACAGGTGGTGATTAGCAGTGGATATAGTATGCCCAGCAATGCTTCCATCATTATAACAGCTCTGTAAAAGAAGAGAAAAAATGCAAAAACAACAGCGAAAAACAATGCGTGTAGAAATGATTTTGAGAAGTTTATAAAATTTGTAATATGAATTGTATAAGGCCATTTAAGAAATACAGAAACATACCAAAGGACTGAAGGCAAGAAAGAATCCTGTTCTGACTACCAGTGCAGTGTCGGCAATGTCATGACGAGTGCAACATTTTTCAGTGTTTTTGTTGAATATGATTCTAACATGCAAAACAAATAAAACATTTCTACAATTAAAAGTTTAAAATGTATAGCAAACAAATTTAATGATATCTGGGCTATTCTGCCCAAGATTCAGATTGCCTCAGCTTCAAACACATCTATATTTGTGTAGTTACCAGGAGCTGGCTTCAGAACATTTTACAAGGATACTGCCCCTACCAGTTTTAAGTAGCATTGAGGACAGTGGGGATGTACCCACAATTAATAGTAACATTATCATCTTATATCAAAGTCTACATGTTACCAGCCTAGTATCTCAAGTCCCAGTGTAGCACAACAAAATTGCCAGTCAGATCATTGCCAGCTGCTAGTTAGTTTCAAAGGATTCTAGTTATCTATGTCAACTAGAATACCCTTAATAAGAAAGAATATAAGTGCCCCTATATTGACTGGCAAACCTAAACAATCACCCAAAAATACACCCAGAAATCCCAGAAATTTCTTTACTTTGTAAATACTAAACCCCTGGTGTGATTTGTCCCAATCCCACCAAGTGTGTTTTTAATTGTATCCCCCCTCCCTGCAGTTGACCATCAGCTTCCACCAACTCCTCTCCTATCTCACTGTATTTACCGGGTCTGCCTTAGTCTCTCTCTCTCTCATGCTCAGCATGAACTATGTTCCAAGTATCAGACAGCCCTGCTTCTCTTAAGTCTCTTTAACCTTAGTGCTATTATATGATATGTACCTGAATCTTTGAGAAGAGACAAATGTGTACCTATCCACAATGGTGGTGACATAACAGGACCCAGTAAATAGATCTAATAGTCTCTTTAGCAGAATCTGTAAGGTCATGGACTGCATTGCTGTTCAACTAATTAACAATGAGATAGCCAGCATCCAAAGCCACAATACTAATCATTTTGGATTACTCAATTCAGTTAATTGTTTCACAGGGTCATGTAAGCTTTAGACAAGGGTCAGAGCCTCCTTGTAATCTAACTTGACATTCTTAATGCTTTTGGCACCATTCAGGATTTTGGGTATCGTATGGCTGAACAGCAAATCAGCATACACACAAAAAAAAGAAATCACATTACCCCAGTAATGTGCATGTCCTCTAGCTGCAGAAATGATGCTAGTTGTGTCCCAAGGGCTCAGTTTTCGGCTCCCTCTTATTTGGCATTTACATCTCAGAAGTTAAATTGGGCATCCAAGGTATCTTACTAACCAGTTTTGTGGATGATTGCAAATTAGGTGCTGTTGTCAGTTCCTCCCATGATACTCAGGGGCTCACCCAAAGTGCCACAAAGAGCAAAATAGTTACCTTCAGTAAGGTCCCTACCTTCCCCATTTACAACACTGCTGGATCTCCCTTAAAAACACTCTGTTATTAGAGACCTGGGTACCTATGTCAACAATGAGCTGTCTTTTTACCACCATTATCTCAGTTATCTCAGCTAGGGTCAGGAAGTCCTCCTGCCTTAAAGACCTTATCTGTTGGGATATCTCCTACAGTTTAAAATATACCTTTGTCTTTCTAAATTCCTCCCTTGCTAGATGAATTATTGAATACAATGCCCACTTTGAAATGTACCTATCAAAACAACATGTACATCTTAAGAGACTTCAAAGATTCTTAACTAAAGCAGAATCTGGTTTAAGCCATTTAGGTCACCATAAAAGATTATATATCTTTTTCTTTAATCCATCTCATGCAAGCTGTCGAGGACTGACCATTAGTAAACATTTTATTCTACAATAAACCCTGTGCTTTTTAAGTCTTAACTCCCCATTGAATCTTCACCTGACTTCCAAATTCTTCAGGGGGGACCATCATGCACCAATAAGTGGTGCCCAGACAACAGCCTAAAACTAGAAGTCAAGGAATATAGCACTATGTTCTTTGGCAAAACATGGTATCCATACACCCACCACTTAGGAAACACCTTTTGAAAGTTGACTCACTCAGTAGGGGCCTGACACTTTCATTGTCTATAAACTAATTTTTGATCACCATGTCTGCACTACTTTGCCAGACTAATCACCACCGAGTATTTCTAACATGCCTAAGGAAGTCACCATCCTTCTTTACTTCTCCCTCATCAGGCCCATAACAGAGTATAATGGACCCTTTGGTATGTACCTGCATATGCATATGCCCCTGTTTGATAGACTGCAGTACTTCCTCCTAAGATAATCAATGGCATGTCTTACTTGAGGTACCCAGACCACCTTACAGTGCTCACTCTCTTCTCTGATTCCTACAGAAGTTTGAGAGGTATATTCTGCTAAGCTTTAGGGCAGCCATGGTGGTACAACAGTTAGCATTGTTGCCTCACAGCAAGAGGTTCTCCGGTTCAATCCTTGGCTGGAGTGCCTTCTGTGTGGAGTCTGCATGTCCTCCCTGTGGTTGCATGGGTTTCCTCCAGGTGCTCCAGTTTCCTCCCACATCCCAAAGACATGCTGTAGGTGGATTGGACACTTTAAATTGCCCCTAGGTGTGCGTGTGCGTGTGTGTGTGTGTGCCTTCCGTGAA
The DNA here is from genome assembly GCF_019279795.1 of Protopterus annectens. Classification (NCBI taxonomy): domain Eukaryota; kingdom Metazoa; phylum Chordata; order Ceratodontiformes; family Protopteridae; genus Protopterus; species Protopterus annectens. The sequence continues at coordinate 897,785,841 of NC_056745.1, forward strand.
AGGTTGGGCACTGGGCTGGCAACTCGACACCATAAAACTCTACTGCCAATCATGAGTGGACAGGTGATCTGCTGTGGTGACCCCTTACCGGGAAAAGCCAAAAGAAGAAGATTCTGCTAAGCTTTCAGAACCTTGAGTGATCCAGTCTTATGTGACCTCTTGACCATGAATAAAACTAATACCCTCAACACCCACTCAAGAGATTGTAACTTCCACTGCAACATAAACAGGATCTGCTGATGAGTTTGATATTTATCTCAGATAATCCCTCTTTTATGGAATCTGTCTTTTATGACATAGACTAATTTTTTATATAAAGCAAAGTAGTACATGTCCCTCTTTAAACATAACCTGTATGAATGGAAGAGCAATTATAAATACACCCCAGGTCTGGCCCCTCAAGCCTTCAATGAAAGGGTTTGAAACTAGGTATAAATTAGTCATGCCAAGGGGTACCTATGATCTGGGGTAATGTGGCCAGACTACTGATGGTCCTCTGGATGAACAGCCTAGTACTGAACTGTGAACCTAAGAACCTAAGAACAAAACCACATTCCAAAAATGTAAATCTCCACTATAAGATCAACAGCACCTTCTGGCATATTTTTCTTATTCAACATATCCCCCATCTTTGGAATAGACTCTCTGAGCAGACCAGGCAGAGTACCTCCCCAGCAACCTTCAAAGCCAGCCTTAATGATTGGATGGGTAATCCCAAATTAATGTCAAGTAATATGCAAATAACCTTCTTTCTGGAGGGAATAAGTGAACCCTTATAACTGCAAGGATGATGTGGCTAAGATTCTTGATGGCTCTGCAGCTGCAATTTTAATATAAACCTTTGAACCAATAAACCTAATCCAAAAGGAAAGGGGTAGGTAAATAACAAGAAACTGAAATACCTTTTGTGAGAATTCAGAGCGTAACAATAAGATATTTAGTTGGAAAACTAAATTCTTATTATGATGCAGGTGTCTGTATCAATTAACCTCTCATAAGAAGGGATATGACTATACTGGTTTGAATTAAGTAATGGCATACTGAGCTTTTATTTAAGAACTCCCACAAAGGCTAAACCAACTTACATGTAAAAAAAATTAAAACATGAAGGCTATTGGACTCAACTTGAGCACAGACATTGTATAACCACTTCATCTCAAGAAAAAGGGAAACTACATTTGTTGCCATAAGGGAAACATTATGGTAAATGGTAATGGTTATATTTACTAATTTAAACAATATTCTCAAAATATCGCATGGTCATATAGCATTAACCCAATCTTAAATTCAACTCAAGTAGATAAGAATATCAAATAAAAGAAATATGGTCTCTCAATTCATCAAAATGTGCTTTGTAAAATATGTATACCTTAGGAATCAGATGAGATGAATTAAATCATAACATTTAATTTTGGAAGAGGTGAAACTATCAGCATCAATTACATCTACACGTTGTAGTTTAGGATGAAAATACAGAAGATAATTAACATCGCAGCATATCCTATTAGAAAATGAGCTACAGCGCTAAACCAAGCAAATATAAATAAGTAAATAAATAAATACTGTAGAACTATAGTACATAAATGCAGAACTGCTATTGTTGCCCTGCATAATATTAGACCACTCCAGTACATGCTACTAGATATAAGACTAATAAAATTAGCTAGTGAATCTGAATATTTTTGTGTTACCAGATGTAACTGCATAAAACATAGTCAGAAATTAAATGGCAGCAACATTACATTTCACTGTAGTTGATAACATTTGCTGCATTTGCATATCAATTGCCTACTTCCAGATACAAATTCAGAGAAATTGTTAGTGCAGCTGGGGTAACAATCCATGAAAAATAATATATCTTTGCACAAGTAAGGTAGAAAAGATGACTTTCCTCTAAATCATCTGGCAAAAAACACATACTGCCTTAAAAGTGTTAATAAGCTATGTCAACCAGATGGCAAAATTCATCACCACAGACCGATTGTAATGACCCATGGCCAACAGGTGGCATCCTACATCATTACAAGACACAGTTGTCAGCAAAAAGTTTCTGACTTTCTGAACACCCTTAATTCTATGAATGTTTACTTACAACTTCACCTGTTTCAGAAACTTGGCAAATCAGTTAGCTTGACCGCTATTCTTGCAAGGTGTTTTCAGGCCTACTACTCTATGTGCTGTATGACTACTTTTCATGTGAGAGTGCTATAGTTCAGTTACATCTGTGCAAACGTCCTAGCATACAGTTGTCCTATGAATCCTTTTTCTAGCACATCAACTGAAAATCCTCTGAATAATGTATAAAGGTGACTTCATCATCACTAATTCATTAGTACTATGTACAATGAAATTATGATACATGCATGGCATCTCTGCATTACAAAAGTTTGATGGATTATAATACATTGAAATGCAGGGAACAATTAAGCTAAATGCAGCTTTTAGAGAAGATCTGTAAGAGCCAAGGTATGTGTGGGGTGATACTATTGCTGCTGCTTGTCTAATTTCTATTCTGCTAGCACACAGGTATGGTCTGGTTGTTAACTCTCAAGCCACCAGATGGGATATTCATGGAGATTTTACCTCCCATAAATAACACTGAACTACTCAAGAATTTGATCCCTGCACTTGCTCCTTGATGGAACAACATTCTGCAACTGAGGGGGAAGAGGCAACGCTTATTTCAACCTCTGCAGGGTATGAATCCTACAAGTTTAGGCAGTACTCAAAAACAAAAAATTGTGAAAAGCTGGGATACTTGCAGAGAGAACCTAAGGTGACTCACTAGTAAGTCTCTTTCTTACCTTCACAAAATTGCCACATTTTGATTCTTGACTTTGGGCAGCAAGTAGGGCTTCTGTGAGAGCACAGTGCAGAATCCCAATCTGGTACCTTGAAAAATCAAAGATCTTCTTACAGCTGTATGAAATGAAACCACTCCAGTCTCCTGAGGTAGGTACACTGGTTGAAATCCATGTCTTCCTATACTGTAAATGAAAAGAGGATAAGAAAAATGGGATTGTTAGCATCGTATAGGCATTACCAATATGGTTAAAGAGTAGTATAAGTTTGACTTGAAATGTGAGTGTCCTGTGACAGATGCAGTCCTATCAAGGGATTTTATAGCATCAGCCACTTCCTGAGCTGTAAACTTTAACAGTATGCCCATTAACACCTTGCACATGCACCTAAACACATTCATCCAAAAGCCAATAATTGACTAAAACTTGCTGGGCAGCTGTGGCTATACCACATCATGTGTAGGCCTGTTTTTGTGTTGTTAGGAAGAGAGCAAGTGATACTGTGTTACATATCAGGAGTATGCCACTACTCATAATGCCACTGATGTATCAGGAGTAAAGCATGACAGAATGCCACTACTCATAATGCCACTGACGTATCAGGAGTAAAGCATGATAGAATGCCACTACTCATATTGTCACTGACGTATCAGGAGTAAAGCATGACATAATGCCACTACTCATATTGTCACTGATGTTTCAGGAGTAAAGCATGACATAATGCCACTACTCATAATGCCACTGATGTGTTTGATATATCTTCATGGTGATGATTATGATGGTGATGGCAATGGCACAGGTACTATACAAGGTGACATGGATACTGGCAGTTGGGTTTGCCGCCAGGAATGCCCAGAGCTGGTAGAACAGGTCAGTATTATTATCAGGCAATATAGACACTGGGATGGTTATTTGTAGACAGATTCTATTTCTACATACCATTTTTATAATGCTTCTCCATTAGGTACTTCTGGATTAGCAATGGACCCTGTACACATTAAAGTATCACATGCTATATGACAACTTTCTCCATTTTTTACCTGTATTACTTAATATACAGATCTATACATATGCAGAGGTAGTGTAGTATACATTAGGAAAGTATTTATCATTTGTTCCCAGGCATTTCAGCAACTGCATCATCACTGGTAAACTGTGGAGCAGTACAGCAGGCTGATGTTTATAGCAATGTGGTAATCAACAATGATGTCATTACTCTCATTCTTATGTCATAGCCTGGGGACAGTGACACACTTCTACAAAGTCTTCTGCCAGGATCTACACTCCAGCAAAACCAATACTGACTCACAGGTAGTGCACAGTTGCATATGCCTTTACCAGAAGGGATGGATCCCCACAAAGCCCCAGGTCTTTCTCTAGAAGAGGACAGGACAATGTTGGAGTTTGAAATGTCCAATATGTAGACTATCAAAAGGGGTGCCAGATCACAGGTGGCTCTTGAGACATGTAAAGCACTGAATGCAGAATAGCAAATGCATCAGGACATTCTCCAGGCACAGACTGCAGCTACTAAGATTCAGGTAGACATAGCGAGAGTGGTGTAAGGTATATGTGAGGAATTTCACCAATATATAGGAATGATGGAGGTCACAGAAACTGCCAGGATGATCCTACTGTGGTGTGTCATTGCCCACTGAATATCAATGTCAGCCTCTGAGTGCCAACTTATGATAACTTACCAGACATATAATTGACACAAATGACTGAAGCAAATGTTCAGGAGCACATGCATGGAGGCTATGTTTAACATGCAGTAAGGGTTGCCCAGCTAGCAGCAGCATCCATGAAAGTGGAAACCTCCATGAGTCAGCATGTTTGACATCATCAGACTTCAGTGGTGCATGAATGGACCACACAGTCCAGGTTACAATCAAGAAATACCATATGGTCACTGTCAAGTGCTTCATCTGCCTCACATAGCTCATGCCATTGAAGCAACTCAGTGTCAGGCTCTCACAGCGGAATCTGTTCCTGTTCCCATAGAGAGTCCTGAACCTATAATTAGGTTATATTGTGCATGACACAGTCTGTTTGATTGCATAGCCTGCATCACTTTCAAAGCAGAGAGGGGGATGAGGAGATGCAGTGATTAGTCATTATACCTTACTTAATGTTTATCTATGAGGATATTGGATGATATATTGTGCACTTACCTAATAAGTGATCATTTGCTATCTCGCCATGCAGGAAGTGGTAGTATAGCAAACTTGTGTGCCAAATACAAGAATAATTGTCACTACCAGAATGCTGGTCCAAGATGTTGGAGATACAGCCATGTGCATTACACACAATACCTGGCAGTCGATGGAATCATAGACCTTCCTGTTATGCTACCTTCCTCTTGCACTTCTAAAGTGACTTTTTTTTAACTAAGATGCACCAGCAAACTTTAGATATAAAATGCAGTTTGCCTTTTTTCTAGACATCATCTACAGAAAGAAAGTTTTGCCATCACACAACAGTCCCTAGCTCTTCCATTTGCGATGCATGCTGCTGTTAACCCTTCTGTTGCAGATTTCATAGAAGCTTGTGCATGGCTTTAATGTTCTTTCTGTCTCAAAGAGAATGAGCTTATGCTGTGTGTTTCTGGACTGGGAATACAGAACAGCTAACCAGATAAAGGCAGGGCAGGATGTTTTCACCAAAGCAGATGTTCTTCTTAGTATTAGATTGTGGCATTTAACTGTAATGTTCTACTTCACTGACTATTTGGCTCAGGAAATCTGTGAAAAAAACTGGTCCAGATCAACAGGTTTTGTATTGTATTCCTGCTTGTTATGCTGAGGGTCAGAGCTGGTTACTTTGGAGAAAAAATAATCCAGTATCATTAAGCACAGTATGAATGTTTAGGCTAAGTTCATCCTGGGTATGTGGGAATGCATTCTGGAAATTCTGAGGAGTTTGAATGGAAACTGTCTCAAGCTGTGATTTACTTGGATGAAATTGCTATAACTATCCTGTTATCTATATCTACTGAATTTCCCTGCAGTAATGTTGCTCATTGCAGGACTCTTGTATTGCCTAAATGCAACTAAGTTCCATTTCTCTGCCAGAATGTCATGCAGGACAAAACATTATTGCTGTATTGCAGTGTTGTTTTTTATTTTTTATTTTTATTGTAGAAATCAAAGGAATATTTGCAGGTCATATGTCAGCTCTTGCAAAACTTCTCATAGTTTTAACCCTCCAGTGCCTTGTATTTAAAAAGTTTTAACAGACTGTATGCAAGTATGTTTGTATGAACTTATTTGTGTATGGCTGTATGTATTTAAGCAAAATTTTATTACACCTACTCTTCTTAACTTTCTTCTGAAAATTTTGGCTTGCATAAGAGATCATTACTAAGCATGCATTTTAGTGTGCAGGATAGGGAGTATGCATAATGGACACTAGCAAAGGGATTTTTGCAGGCGGCACCGAACACTCAGTCTCCATAACCCTAGGCTATATAAACTCAAAAAACACATCAGATATCTGAGAAATTCCTTAACTTAGCTACACAAGGTAAAGGAGGATTTGTATAGTAAAACATAACCTGTATGTCTTCACATATAGATATGCATGGATTTTCTGACCAAGATGGCCCATCTGAGCTATGGCAGCCCATTTTCTGTCATGTCTGGGAAGAAGAGCTTCTAAAGCAGAAGTTAAATATTTCAGTTAAGATGATACAATAATAGACAAAGGCTACAGAAAAGAAAACTGAAGTATATACAATCAAGAAGAAAAAGAGAAAAAAAACAACTATACAATAAATGGTATAATTTCCATATATTGAATAATTGTTTATATACTATATTACAGTACAGTATATGGTGCATTGAAAACAGAACATGCAGTTGAAAGAGACAGGAAAATATGGCATCTAGTTATAGTGGTAGTGGGGAAGAGAGTGATATTGAAAGAGATGACAGAGATAGTGGTTGACTGAGGATGAATAGAGAAAAGAGAAAGAACAGTAAAGGAATGAAGTGACATGAGGGATAGTGAATTACATAAAGATGCTTATTGGGGAGGGAAGGGAAATGGGGAATTGGGTGAAAGAAAAGGCCATGTGTGTGACAATTCTATGAGAGCTGAGGTAATGTGATGCCCATGAACTGGTCCAGTAATCAAGGAGCCTCAGTCCTCACCACTAGCACCATTGAGGGACATCCACATTGGGAAGGATAACAAATACACACACAGTAAGGTGCTACACAGTAAAGTACAATTTCCCTTAAGAGCACACAGAGATCACAGTGAGTCCGGGGCTGGTTTCTCCCTTTCTCTCCAAATCCCCAATAAGAATCCCCAGTGGCACAGCTATAGGGTACAGATCTCAGCCTAGTGGTCAAGCTACAATCTCCAGCACCCTTTCTGTCCAACCAGTGATTCATGTCCCTGCCCAAGTAGCTGACGCAGATACACTCTTTAAGATATGAGTTATATACAAACACACATACAAACACACATACACTCCTGGGGAAGGCTGGCACAGGTTCTCCAGCTATGCCCCTTCCTGCCAGGCTATAAGGTAATAATCACCGTACTAACCATTAATATCAGCTACTAATAAGGCCCTTATCAAAGGGTGTCCAATTATTACTGTGCAATATTATTATCCAACTGGTAAGTGTGACTGAAGCAAGACTATTGGAGTGGCTTTGTACAGTATCATTATATACATGCAATGTACTCTAGAGCTTAAATTATCTCTACATAAAACAGACACAGTTGAAAGGTTTTAAAATATTTAATAATAAATAATAAAAACACAAGACAATACTTCTTACTACACAGTGCTAGTCAAGAGTTCAGAGATCACAGGAAAATGCTTAAAATAATACAACAGAATAGTTCTGACATCAATACAGAAAACAATTAGCCTAATCTTCCTGTTTCCTAGCTACTTCTAAGAGCAATCACAGTTCTAAAAATAAACTTACATATAGAGCAAGACAGTGCTGGTGATGTTGGATGTTCTGAAGACAAATGCAAAATGCTCTGAATCTCTCTGTCATTAAACTGATAGCACAGTACTACTGACTCATCTCAGATGACATCATTTTTTTTCTGGTTCCCGGGCTAACAGAAACTCAGAGTCTAGCAGCCCTTTTGATCTTGCATCTGGTCAGGAAGCTACAGCAATAAAATACATTATACATGCAAATTCTAGCAATTAACTCTGGTCTCAAAACGATAGCAAGAATTCCTTCATCCAGACATCTCGGCTAGAAGTTTTGAGATCAAACAATTATATACTGCTTGACTTATCAACTTTCCTCCAACAGAGTGCAATGTGGTTACAGTTTTGAAGTTCAACATCCAATACAATACAATTTTCTTAATTAAGAGAACAAGCCTGTGGCTTATACTAATATTTACAAATGACAGAATTATCTACAAAATCCTATCTAACTAGGCTGGCAGTCTTCACATATCTTCACAGGTACAAATGGTTTAATATAAAATATGTTAACAGAACAAAATACTAACTTGGAAATTGTGTAACATAAGTAATATATGAACTGAGTGTTAATTCCATTAAGTAGTGGATCTAGGTGGTTTACTAGTTAGTAGAATGTTAAAAGTTTTATTTTTTTTGGTATTATCACATGGATGGACCTATATATTGGTTAGGAATGCTCTTAATTTCTTCTTGAAAAATTTTAGACTTGTTTCAGTTGTAATTTGTGATAGTATTGAATTCCATAATTTAGCTATGTGAACTGAATAAAGGCATACTTGTTCACATCAATATGCCCAGTTGTTGTCTTTCTAATTATCATACCTATCTCTGAATCACATTTTTCTTGCCATCATGCTGACAAAACTGTGTTCAGCACTTAGCTTGAACAGTGAGGATTTAAGTGAATCCATAGGCGTGTGCGCACATGTGTGTGTGTTTATTGAATATGCGTGTGTTTCAATGGAGTGGCAAATTAAAGATGCAATTTATAATAAATGAGCATATAGATGCAAATGATCATACATGTGGAAACATGATATTACTGTCAGTTATTCTTGGTTGCAAAGAAAAAATGCCAGACTGTAATTTGTAAGAAGAAACAAAATGGTTGCAGGTGAGTCGTTCTTCTGGCAACTGAGTTTTCTGAAGCAACTGTAAGTAAACTGATGCTCCTTGTATTTTTATATACAGTGGATATAAAAAGCTTACACACTCCTGTTAAACTGCCAGGTTTTAGTGATTCAAAAAAATTAGATCATAATAAATCATTTCAAAACTTTTCCCACCTTTAATGTGACCTATGACCTGTACAATTCAATTGAAAAACAAATCTGTTAGGGGAAAAATATAAAAAAATAAAAACCTACAATACACTGGTTGCATAAGTGTGCACACCCTTAAACCAATACTTTTTTGTGTGCACACCCTTAAACTAATACTTTGTTGAAGCATCTTTTGACTTAATTACAGCCTTCAGTCTTCTTATTACTTTACGAAGGTGACTAGTCATTAACATACAGTCATCAAGAAAAAAACAAAAGGAGAACTTTAACTTCTCCTCAAGAAAAGAATGCACTTGGAATGCTAGTTCCTCCAGAACTGCAAAGAAAAGCCTGGTTGATAAAGGGCCGTCTTGACTTGTATCATGACCTAAGTTCCCTGGGTTAGATAAGCCCCCAGTAACAATCACTGTAAAAGAGGGTGCGAAATGCAGGCTTCATTCCCACTTCATAAAGTTTTCTTCACAATTTCTTTGTTCAAAAACATTAAAGAGAAAATCCCAGTAAACCTAATCAAAGGTCTTTGTTATATCAAAGAAAACCATTCCAGCATTCTGTTTATGTTATCTATACATATGCAGAACAAGTACCAGATCCCACCAACTGTCTGACATAGCTCTTCTCTTCACAAAGCCATTCTGGCCCTCCTGAACTAAGTTAGCAAGTAAGGCATTGAGCATAATAGCCAGAACCTTAGCCAAGATTTTTAAATTCAAATTAATAATAGATATATGTTCAAGGGTTTGAAATCCCTTGTTAATCGTGGTAATTATTGCCTGGTTATAGTTCAGATTGAGATGTAGTTGTAAGACTTGGGAACTGAAGACCTGTGTCAATATCCTCCAAGGATCACAGCTACCCTATGTATAGAATCCTTGGCGGAATCCATTTAGGCCCAGATTGTTACTAGGTTTAAGTCTAAATATTGCCCTTGTTCACCTCCTGCTCCATCTTGTTAATCCATGCTACCACTAACCCTATTCCTGCCTCTGCCCCAAACCCTAATCTACATCTTAATTCTAAAAAAAAATTCTCATAACACTAACACTACGCAAGACAACTTAGACATTCACTATGCACAGACACACACACACACACACACACACACACACACACACACACACACACACACACACACACACCTTATAAAACTCACCATTAGCTATGATGACATGAAAAACAGCATGTATGAAAAAGGCAAAAAGTTTGGTTAACGAAGTGTAACGACTATTCACTATTCCAGGGCACAAAAAGACACTTCAGGAGGTTATAAAATTAAGCAGGTTATATAGGAGTAAACAACAGTGAGTATCCCTTCAAAACTAAAGTAAAAAAGAAGCATACATATATGCCATCTTCCTAACATGGAACTGAAGATAAAGAAGGCAGATGTTTACTATCATTAGAAAACCTATAGTTTAGATGAATGTATGAGGCCACCATCAGCCCAGAGCTCCTGGGATACCTAAAATTTCAGCTATCAGCCAGACATTTGTCCAGCTCATTGAATCCATTAGCAATCTTACAACATTCATCTATTGTGTCTGAGCATTCCAAGAATATTTCTGGCTATGTCTTCCTACTGGATGCATTTGCTTTCTCTGATAAAGTGAAAAGATCTAGAGATTTGTGTCAGCTACTGGGACCCTGCTTGTTACATCACAGATACTGCTCAAGTCCCAGTGAGTCCCACTCTGGTTCTTGCTTTAATACTCCCGTTTGAGCTTCATTCTTGGGTGGTTGGTCCTTTTGAGATCAATAATTACAGGCAGGCTACAGAGCAGATTTTAGATTGTAATTATCAGCAGAATTAATTTCTGGAGAAAGGCACCTTGTTAATTGAGTGTTATTTTTTCCTCTGAGGATTCGATGATTTATGAGGAGGGCTGGGCCACTGGCACGCCATCTCCCAATCAATCTCTTATCTATCTACTGTCATCCATGATATATTGATTGCCCAGGACTGGTTTGCAAGATCATCTAATTTTTGAGCCATAATAGAAACGTCTTCCATCAGTGAGTTAACTCCTTGCATTCAAACAGATGTTTGCATCCTGCAGTGCTTTATCTGCTGTCCTTAAGGTTTGCACCTCATTCTCAAGCTGCTCTATTCTTGTATGCAGATGTGTAGCCAGGGTATGCCAGACCTCCACCTCAGAGAATACCACTGATAGTTACTTATCTTGCAATAGTGAGAATATTTCTAAATTTCTTAAGCAGCTCCTCCTACTCAGAAGATATTTTCCTTATTACGGCTGTATTGACTGCAAAGCTAAGGAGCAAAGAAGACAAACATAACTAGATAAATATTCTTCTTGAGTCTGATGAGAAAACAAAATTTGGCATCCATGTTCTTTTGACCACTCCTCCATTTTTACAGATTTTTATATTCACCTCTGTTTTTAAAAGTATCACCAATGCAGGAGATTAATTTTCAGTGGACTTGAATGCTTGACTCATAGGATCATATGAGGTTGCTAGGCTAATGTCCCTAGGGCCCTTACAAGCCTAGCCAAGTACAAACCCTGTTCCCAAGAATATCACGGTATTAAGCAGAACTAAGTCAATAACTACAGCTCCTGTCCAAGAGGGACACAGGTGAAACTCCCAGGGTGAATTTCTGGTTTCAAGCCAGTCATCCAAATTATGCTTAAATAGGGTCAGAGAAGGGATCTGCTTCACCTGAATTAGAAGTTTGCTCCAGAGAAGAGGTAACCTCTGTGAGACATATCTGTCTCTCCAGCAAGTCCTGTTGATGTAACATACTATGCTGAGTTCCCTAGAGCAAGTGCATCTTATACCAGTTGATTTACGAATGTGCACTATTTCCATTAGAGCAGGATTTGAGATTACTTTGTATGCAAGGCAGAGGTTGCCTCTGAGTAGTCTGTCAGACACAGAGTACAATGGCAGTGATTTCAGTCTGTCAATGTATGACATATGCTGAAAAGGGTCTATATTATATGCGCAAATGCTTAGGTTGTCAAATACAACATGATCAACACTTATTCAGCGAACGCACAAGTCATCAAAACCTCAAAATGCAGAAATACAGATGAATGAATTGTATTGTTTGGCCAACACCGTTCCACCCAGTGATGAAAATAAAACATACTTCCCACTACACCGCTCGCTGCATAATACCCACCCAAACAAAATAAATAAACCACATACATACACTAACCTAAACGCTACTTCTAACCCTACACTAACCCTTACATACATTACTATCTATGCATTTACCTTAATCTGCATCCTAACCCTAAGGTCTGCAACTATCACACACTTACCTTATGGAGCTACACCACAGAAGGGCCGACTATGCCGAATCGGGATTTCAAATTTCGCGGTTTCCGGCATTTAGTGTACTCACAGTTTGCTTAATAGGTGTCGATCATGCCGTATTCGAAAAACCTAAGCGTTTGCGCTTGCGATATAGTCCCACTGAAGACGCTGAATTTTCTCTGTAAGAAACCTTTTCCAGTTGCTGCAGAAAGAAACCTTTTCCAGTTGCTGCAGGTGCCTGGTAAGGTACATACCAAAGGTAGCTTTGTACTCTGTTATTGGCCTGATAAGTAAGGAGTACAGGGGAGTTATAACCTCTTTTGTTCTGGATGCAATTCCCTTATTTATGAGGCGGATGATGTAGAAAACCATTCTTACCAATGTGGAGAAGTGGTGGGCAAAGAAAATATTGCTGTCAACCTGTGTGCCCAAGTCTCTCACCACTGATTGCATGCTTAGGGTGTTGTTATTAATGTCGTAATCTGCAGGGACATTGCCCTTGTCAAAGGGGATGATAATGCATTTTTTTGTCTTTGCATTAAGTTTTGGCCCATGACTTTGGCACCAGTCATTTGTCTATGTAAGTCCCTTTTGTAGGATGTTGACATTGTTTGGGGACTCAATGACTGCACCCAGTTTGCAATCATCAGCATACTTTGTCAGCTATAGGCCTTTATTTTAGCCTGTACATCTGAGAAGTAGGTTCCAAACAATAGGGGCCTCAACATAAATTCCTGTAGAGCACCACTGATTGTGGGTCTACTTTTGGAGGTAGAGTCGCCTATTTTGACTGTGCATTCTATCGGTGAGCCAGTTTGCAACCCACCTGACAATATATGGGTTAATCTCCAGCTGGGTGAGTTTATCAATGATGCCTGAGTGGGGAATAATGTCAAAGGCCTTGGCCAGGTCCTTGTAGGCCATATACATGGATTTGTCTTCATCCAGGGCTTTGCTGACTGTCTCAAAGAAGTCCACCAGGTTCAAGAGGCAGGTTCTCCGTTTAATGAAGCCAAACTGAATCGGGTCAAGCATTTGGAGGTTTCCTATATCTTTGTTGATTAGGTCCATGATCATTTGTTCCATAGCCTTGCAGATTACGCTGGTCAGGCTTAAGGGTCTATAGTTCCCAGGGTCTGTGGAAGCACGTCCTTTATGTAATGGGATGACAGTTGCTGTTTTCCAGTCAGCAGGTACAAAACCAGTGCTTAGATTGTGGTTAAAATGAGTACCCAGTGGTGTAGCTAGTTCTTGTTTTAATCCATTTAGAACACAGCCTGGGATATTATCTGGTCCCATAGAGGCTATGTTTTTGGCTTTGGAAAGATTGTATACAACCTGCTACTTGGAGATACTTGATGGAGGGCAGGTGGTAGGGATGATTTAGGGATATGTTGTGGGGACAGGGAGAGAAGTTTTCATTGAACCTTTCAGGTAGCAGGTTGGCTATTTCTGTGGGTTTAGTATATGTGGAGCCATTAACAACCAGTTCTGCACAGATCTGGGTTTTTCCTTTAAGATATCTGACATAGCTAAAGAAGGCATTATGGTTATCCTTAGCAAAGGAGACTAATTTGGATTCATAGTTAGCTTTAGAATGCCTTATGACGTGTCTTATTTGCTTGTTTAAGCCAAGGATGGAGTACTTCCAATTCAGAGACTGTTCCTTCCTGCTCTTGGACAGCAGTTTATTTTCTCTTATTGTATAATCTGTTAATGGATGATGTCCACCAGCAGGTTAGTTCTTTCTTGAGGATCTTGTATTGATCCTATCAGGTATGCCTGAGTCCATACATTTGTATAGATGCTTATACAAGGCATTGGTGTAAATTCCAGTGCAGGTGTCCTTGCCATTAGTGAGGGTAGGGGCGATGAAACTATTAATGCCATCATATATTAGGTTGTAATTGGCTTTGGAGAAGTTTTTTAGTCTAGTTGCTGCTAATGGGGGTCAGATGTTACTGTTACTTCTAATGAGACTGATTTATGATCAGACCTTGCTAGGGAGGGCCACACATATGGGGTGATGCAATGATCACCCATAGTGAGCACCAGATCCAGAATGCTTGGACCCCTTGGGGTGTTAGCTAACTGGTCCAAGGCATCATTGGAGTTGATGAAGTCCAAAAACCTTTGGGTAAGTATGTTAGTAAACTTATAATTTACCCAATCTATGAGTCAATTGTCAAAGTCACCTAAAACCAGGGTGTTTGGCTGTATCTTGAGTGATTCAAGTAGATCCATGTATGTAGTGTGGGTATTCTGGTTCATGTAGAGGGTCCTATAACTGGGTTTAACTTGGAGAGGGGTCTTAGGTACAGTCAGTAGGACCTGGATTAGTTCAAGGGAATTCTTTTGTCTAACCAGTTTAGAGGTGTATTTATATTTGATGTATATTGATACTCCACCTCCTTCAGTTCTCACACTTTCAGTTTGTGATCCGAATGTGTAGAAGGTATTATAACCCAATATGGCTGGGGTGCTTTACATGGCCTTAAACCAATTCTCTGTGGCTGCACAGATGTCAGCATCTTCTAGGTTGTGGGCTGCTTCCAGTGAGTGCAATTTTAGGTTTAGACTCCTAGCGTTTAGCAGCATAACCTTGAGGTTGCTTTTTGAAGATATTTTTACATCTGGAATTTTGTTGTTGTGACATTTCCTAAAAAGGCATTATGGGCAAGGCAAGAGACTTTGCCAGTAACTAAAATCTCAGAGGTGAAAGATGAAGACTGTCCCTAGTAAGGCAGAGTGGTCTATCTACCATGTCATCCCAGGTTGACAGGTACTGGATCCCCTTAGAATAACACCTGAAACTAAGCTAATTGTAGAAGTCAATCATTTTTTGTTTATATTGTGGTATCATCTTAGGTGAAGGTAGTATGGTGCTCAAGGCTAGGGACATACCTGCCTGAGACACATATTCAGAGAGCTCAGTCATGTCTCTCTTCATATAATTCGGTGAGGTATGTCTCAAGTCATTCACACCAACATGAACTATGATGGAGTCATAATGGTACTTGTTGTGGAGAAACTTGAGTGCATTTGTGATCTGGTGGATCCTGGCACCTGACAGAAAGCTGACCATAATATTCTCCTTGTCCAGCCTGGTGAGTGGGACATCTGTGTGTCTCACTATAGAGTCTCCTATGACCAAAATATTTGATTTACATGTGCTTTGCCTTAGGGACTTGTTTGGTGAGATACTTGTGGTTGTGGTTTTATGAGTATTTAGTGCTGTAGGTATTGTATTAGGAGTAGCATGTTTGTGTTTTGGAGGTCTCTGGTGTTTATGCATATTTCTGGTGAGTACCTCCACATATGATGGTTTATGTGTTGAGAGCATGGTTTGTACAGGAGGTGTAGTATATGGGCTGACAAACTGCTCAGTGTCACTGTTCTGTGAATGAGAGAGCAAGGATTCCAAATTCAGCCTGAGTGGTTTAGAAGTAGTGGGTTGTCAGTGTACATGAGGCAATTGCTATACTGCCTCAGGATACCCATGTCAATCAGACTGGCAGGAGAAATGGAGGAAAATTAACCATCTATAATACTAGGTGTAAATTTGCTTACTTTAATGAGGAAAAATGTGGTTTAATTGGGGGGCTTAATGCTGGGTCTCTACTACTGGGGCTCTCAAGGGGTATGAGACTATTGGGGATTAGGAGAAGTGGCAAATGCTGTTGAAAGTCCAGGTGAGGTACTCTCTGAGCAGCTAAGCACAATTTAAGTGACTTCAGTTGGAGCACGGTCAGCTTCTAAGGGAAAATAAATCTACTTTAGCTTTTGTATCTGTAACTGTCAATGCTTACAGCCACTGTGCTGTGCTGAGCGAAGGTGCACTACTTGTAAAAAGATACCTCACATTGCTCAGATGAAGACAGTAGAGCACTGGCTGGTCACCAAACTCTGTGGAGCTGAGTTGAAACTGGTGCAAGCCTGCAAAAATGAGGGGCTTATGTAGCAACTGTGAGAACCCTTTTTTAAAACAAATTAAGTAATTTTCAAACAAGTTGGCCAATGGAACTGCTCAATACTGAGCCTTAGTCCAACAATCTCCAACTCAGTCGGGTCCTTTGCTACACTCTTCTGCCACAAGGATGCAGGAGACATCTTAATGTAAGATGGCCAGTTCTAGTGCTCAGATAATGCCAAACATTCTAGATTCAGCAAATCTGATTCCAGCCTATGCTACAAAATACACGAGTACCATAAAATGCAAAGTGCAGGAAAACAGTCTCAAACAGCAAACAGTTGAAACAGTGAAACAGCAAAACATTTAAAACAGCTAAAACAGTTAAAAGTATGTGGCATTTCAATAATACACAGTTTGAAAGCGCAGTACAGTGAATAAATATACTTATTTTGCAGATTTCAAAGGATGCCTAGGATTTTGTTTGGATTCACTCCAGAGATCCGAAAAAGCATATCAATCCTAGGGCAATTCCTGTAAACTGAGCTACTTGTGGAAGTTCTGCTTTTCCCATGCTTGTATATTTTATTTCCCTGGGATGTCCGCTCTACAATCACATAAATGTCACCTTGTCATATAAATTTGTTAACATATTTGTGGCTACAGCATTCACTCAAATTAACTGTGAAAATTTTCTGTTCTATCAAACTGGAGAGTGGCCACCAGATGATGGAAAACAATTTTAAGTTTGTAAAAAAGGTTTAAACTGGATACGTAAAGCAAATTATTTTTCTTTCACAAAACCATTGAAAAGGCACCAAAAATAACTAATAAAATCAAAAAAGATGCCTAGGTGAGCAGTAGAAACACCATAAGCCCCACACATAAAATGATCCAAAAATACCAGGAACCAATTTCTTTATTTGTTGAGCGCTTTCTCCCCTAATGTGAACCTTTGGGGACTTCAACAGAACAAGAAACAAGAAACAAACCCCTTCAAGTCAACACCCTTTTATACAAAATTATACAATTGATTAACCAATTAGTCAAGTAAAAAGAAAATTAAAGGCAAAACGTAAAAACATAAAATGCTTCTCTACTTATAAGTGTTAAAACATATACATTAAAGAGAACATTTAAATAGACACTGTCTTAAGTAAAATATTCATTCATCATTGTTTAAAAAACAAATATACATATGTGCAAAGAGGAAAGTTCAAATTGTTAAGGCCTTTTTTCTCAAGACAGGAACAAGAGAAATATGATCATTTAACCCAGGTTCAACAGTGGCATTTAACCTGATGATCCAATAAAATTCTCTAAGATCAACCTAAAGCTCCCACCACCCACCTCTAGCATTATGTGGAATAACTTCCAAGATACCAAACTTAAATCTTGTATCTTTCTTACATTCTAGTGTGTGCCTGTATAAAGCATTATTCATGTTCCCTTTGGTGATAGCATAGAGGTGCTCATATATTCTAGTTTTAAAATTCCTTTCTGTTTTGCCAATATAATAGTGTGAACATGCTTGGCAGATAGATATGTAAATAACACCTCTCGTATTGCAATTGCCCTTACTTAGAGGAATACCCCTGCACTGACCTGCAATAAATGCCACATCACTATTCAAAATGAAGGGGCATTGATTACAACAGCCACATCTAGTAGTACCTTTAATAGACATATTTCTAGGCGTGGGGGTGTGCTCTGTCAAATATTTAAAATTTTTCCCTGCTTTGTACACAAAGCTTGGAAAATCACCTAAAATGTGAAAAATATCAAGGTTGCCTTTAAATATATGCCAATTCTTTTTAATAATATCCCTCAATGAATGTTCACCTGTACCAAATGGAATGACCATGCTTGTATCAAAGTTTACCCTTCCAGTATGTTGGTTGTTCGTTTTTTGAATAATCTTACCACTGCCCAGTAAGGGCTTGTATTTTAAACCCCATCCATTCACCATTTCTTTTGCTACTTCATCAAGTAGTCCTTTACGGTAACCCCTTATCCTGAGCATTTCTGTGATATTAGACACCTCTTCCAAGAATGTGGCCTGTGTGGAACACATTCTTCCAACACTAACCAACCTCCCTTTATAGATGTTTCTCTTGATGTGGAAGGGATGACTACTTTGAAAATCTAGGTAATTGTTAGAAAATGTTTCCACTCTAAATATTCTAGAAGCAAATCTTTTGTTGTTTATATCCTTAAGGATGGTCACATCCAAGTAGTCAATTTTATCACAAGAATGTTTAGCTGTAAATTTCAAAATTGGACATATCCAGTTGATATAATCCAAAAACCCATTAAGGTTGACGTTAGAGTCATTCCAAAGGATAAAAATATCATCCAAAAATGATAGTAAATAAACCAAAGTGGTTTATAGACACTTGTAAAAATGTATTTCCTTTCCCATGTATAAAGGACCAAGTTGGCATATATGGGGGCACATGTGGTCCCTATAGCTACCCCTTGTACTTGTCTATAAAATTCGCCTTCAAATGTAAAAAAGTAATTGGACAAAATGTGTTCATAACTGCCATAAGGAAGTTTACCATCATATCAGAAAATGTGGTGAGTTCCCTGATGGCTTAATAGAATAGGTCCAAACCCTCTTTATGAGGGTTAGAGGTGAATAAGTCAACAATTTCTACGGTGAAAAAGATAACATTGTCATTGTACCACTGCTCATTAAATTTGGACAAAAAGTCCCAAGAGTCCTTAAGCAAATAATCAACAGAGTCAATGATATATTTTATGATTCTGTCAACAAATGTGCATAGAGTGTGTGTGGAACTGTTATGTGCAGATATAATAACCCTAAATGGTGGTTCCTCAATACATTTATGCACTTTGGGGATGCCAAAGGCTGTTGTGATAAATGGATGCTCAGTTGTCAAAAAGTTGTATAAATCCTCTGAAATGGCTCTTTGTAGTAGGGAGTCTTCTAAAAATAATTTAATTTTTCTGTGTGCTAACATGACTTTGTTCCTAGATGAAGTCTGATATTTTTCAGTATCAGCAAACATCATAGTAAGATTGTTCACATAGTCAATGCTGTTAAACAACACTACCCCCCACCCTTATCAGGTTTCATAATTCTAAGCATTTTATTTGTTCTAAGTTGATTAAGTAATGTCTGCTCTTCCATACTTAAGTTGGTGTATTTGTCAAATTTAAGATGTTTAAACTCCTTCTGGATATCTCCTTCACATACTTTTTCAAAGGCTAGAATTAATAGGTGTAGTGGTGGGTTGAAACAACTTTTCTTTTTCAGTGTTAATTTAGAATTATCTTCCTTACCAGGAAGTTCTTGTCCTTTAAGCAAAATTTTAAAGTTTAATTTCCTGGTGTATAGTTTCAACTCAGTAATAGCATCAACCGTGTTCAATCTAAATGTAGGGACAAATTTAAACCCTTTTCTAAATAGGGAAAAAAAGGTTGTGTCCAAACCAATCTCTGTATAATTGTAAAGCTTAAACCCAGCCAGGGAGGCACATTTGCCTTCATTAGTTAGCAAAATATTTGGTCACATATCACAGCAAACTACCTATGATTGTTTCTGTAACCCCCCCCCCATTGTTTCTCCTGTTGTTTCTTTGTATATGGGTCTCTCCTAAAAAAGCCCTCTGTCTGTTCCTATTTTCTAAACGTTCAGATCTTCTCACTGTAGGAAAGTTAGCTTCATATTGGTCTGTAGACTGGTCATATCCATTAACATCTTCATCTATGTGAGTGTCATTATGTGGTGTTAAAAGGTGTTGATCAAACACTTCAGTTGTGCCAGACTGGTCAATGCCAGTTTGTGAACCTATAAACCATCTTGGTAAAGAATATCTGTTTTTTTTAAGTAATCGTTTTCATCCCTTAATAGTTTTTTACTTTTATGCTCTAAATTCAACTTAACATTGTTGTCCACCTTTTCAAAAATTATTTCATACTGCACAGTGTTAAACTCAAACAATAAATCATTTGTGAGCAAAACATTAATTTTATCAAATTCATCAAGCATAGCTTTAATACGCTTATTGTTTGTTTTAATAATAAATTCCATTAAGTCAAAGCCAAAATGGTTAAAAAGAGTAAATAATTCATTAGTATCACAATTGTTGACATCTATACCATTAGGAAATTTATATAATCTGAGTCCTTTAAGTACATGCCTTTTATTAAGACTTTTTTGCAAATACAAATTATCACATTGTATAGCACGTACCTTCAACATTAAGTTCTCAAAGTCCTTCTTAGTAGAATTAAAAGATTTGTGTTCATGTCCAACAACCTGCTGCGAGTCTCTTTCTGGAAAAATAACATCCCTCATAATGCATTCTCTAAAATTTAGAGAAGACAAACAGCCGCCTGCTGTGTTGGACATAGTTACATTGTTAATTTGAGGTCGTGTGCTGCCCTCTTGTGGATTTTCTGAAAAATCTCCTTAGTTAATGAGCCTGGAATGAGAAAATGATAAATCCTTCCTAATAACCTCCCATTGAATGGGTGGACTTTGCGTGTTGTTAAAAAATATATCTACCCTTTTAGTTAAATCAGCAACCTGCTGAGTCAAAACTGCGATAACCAAAGTTAAATCACTGTTCATAGAAACTGTGTTGACCAGGGATCCATTAGAATTGCAAGGTAAAATGTCATTAAAAACAGACGCCCTTCCTCCGTTGATATCATTGGTACCATCCATTGTTCCATTCTACAGAACTACGGAACAAAAATGGAAGGTGGCAAGCCCAAAAGTCTGGAAACTAAGACAAAGTTGAAAGTGCTTATGTCAAGCCACCAACCTGTGTTGGCAGTGTAACACTGCTCAAAATCAAATGGAAACCAGAGACTAATATACCACAAAACCATTTGAAAAGGCACCAAAAATAACTAATAAAATCAATAAAGATGCCTAGGTGAGCAGTAGAAACACCATAAGCCCCACACATAAAACAATCCAAAAATACAAGGAACCAGTTTCTTTATTTGTTTAGCGCTTTCTTACCCAATGTGAACCTTCAGGGACTTCATCAGAACAAGAAACAAGAAACAAACCCCTTCAAGTCAACACCTTTTTATACAAAATTATACAATCAATTAATCAATTAGTCAATTAAAAAGAAAATTAAAGGCAAAAAAGTAAAAACATAAAATGCTTCTTTACTTATAAGTGTTAAAACATATACATTAAAGAGAACATTTAAATAGACATTGTCTTAAGTAAAATATTAATTCATCATTGTTTAAAAAACAAATATGCATATGTGCAAAGTGGAACGTTCAAATTGTTAAGGCCTTTTTTCTCAAGACAGGAACAAGAGAAATATGATCATTTAACCCAGGTTCAACAGTAGCTTTTAACCTGATGATCCAATAAAATTCTCTAAGATCAACCTGAAGCTCCCACCACCCACCTCTAGCATTACGTGGAACAATTTTCAAGATACCAAACTTACATCTTGTATCTCCCTTACATACTAGTGTGTGCCTGTATAAAGCATTATTCATGTTCCCCTTGGTGATATCATAGAGGTGTTCGTATATTCTGGTCTTAAAATTCCTTTCTGTTTTGCCAATATAATAGTGTGAATGTGATTGGCAGATAGTTATGTAAATAACACCTCTCGTATTGCAATTGCCCTTACGTACAGGAATACCCCTACATTGACATGCAATAAATGCCACATCACTATCAAAAATGAATGGGCATTGATTACAACAGTCACATCTAGTAGTACCTTTAATAGATATATTTCTAGGCGTGGGGGTGTGCTCTGTCAAATATTTAAAATTTTTCTCTGCTTTATATACAAAGCTTGGTAAATCACCTAAAATGTGAAAAATATCAGGTTTGCCTTTAAATATATGCCAATTCATTTTAATAATATCCCTCAATGAATGTTCACCTGTACCAAATGGAATGACCATGCTCGTATCAAAGCTTTCCCTTCCAGTATGTTGGTTGTTCGTTTTTTGAATAATCTCACTACTGCCCAGTAAGGGCTTGTATTTTGAACCCCATCCAGCCACCATTTCTTTTGCTACTTCACCAAGTAGTCCTTTACAGTAACCCCTTACCCTGAACATTTCTGTGTTATTAGACACCTCTTCCAAGAATGTGGCCTGTGTGGAACACATTCTTCCAGCCCTTACCAACTGCCCTTTATAGATGTTTCTCTTGATGTGGTAGGGATGACTACTTTGAAAATCTAGGTAGCTGTTAGAGAATATTTCCTTTCTAAATATTCTAGAAGCAAATTTTTGTTGTTTATATCCTTAAGGATGGTCACATCCAAATAGTCAATTTTATCACAAGAATGTTTTGCTGTACATTTGAAAAACGGACATATCTGGTTGATATAATCCAAAAACCCATTTGATGTTTGAGTCATTCTAAAGGATAAAAACATCATCCACAAAACAATAGTAAATAAACCAAAGTGGTTTATAGACACTTGTAAAAATGTATTTCCTTTCCCATGTATAAAGGACCAAGTTGGCATATATGAGAGCACATGTGGCCGCCATAGCTACCCCTTTTACTTGTCTATAAAATTTGCCTTCAAATGCAAAAAAGTTATTGGACAAAATGTGTTCCATAACTGCCATAAGGAAGTTCCCCATCATGTCAGAAAATGTGGTGAGTTCCCAAATGGCTTCATAGAATAGGTCCAAACCCTCTTTATGAGGGATAGAGGTGAATAAGTCAACAATTTCTATGGTGAAAAAGATAACACTGTCATTGTACCACTGCTCATTAAATTTGGACAAAAAGTCCCAAGAGTCCTTAAGCAAATAATCAACAGAGTCAATGATATCTTTTATGATTCTGTCAACAAGTGTGCATAGAGTGTGTGTGGAACTGTTATGTGCAGATATAATAACCCTAAATGGTGGTTCCTCAGTACATTTATGCACTTTGGGGATGCCAAAGGCTGTTGGGATAAATGGATGCTCAGTTGTCAAAAAGTTGTATAAATCCTCTAAAATGGCACTTTGTAGTAGAGAGTCTTCTAAAAATAATTGCATTTTTTGATGTGCTAACATGACTTCATTCCTACATGAAGTCTGATATTTCTCAGTATCAGCAAACATCATAGAAAGATTGTTCACATAGTCAATGCTGTTAAACAACACTACCCCCCACCCTTATCAGGTTTCATAATCAATGCTCCTTCATTTTGGATAGTGATGTGGCATTTATTGCATGTCAATGTAAGGGTATTCCTCTACGTAAGGACAATTGCAATATGAGAGGTGTTATTTACATAACTATCTGCCAAACATGTTCACACTATTATATTGGCAAAACAGAAAGGAATTTTAAAACCAGAATATATGAACACCTGTATGTTATCACCAAGGGGAAAATGAATAATGCTTTATACAGGCACACACTAGTATGTAAGGGAGATACAAGATTTAAGTTTGGTATCTTGGAAGTTATTCCACGTAACGCTAGAGGTGGGTGGTGAGAGCTTCAGGTTGATCTTGAATTTTATTGGATCATCAGGTTAAATGCCAGTGTTGAACTTGGGTTAAATTATCATATTTCCCTTGTTCCTGTCTTGAGAAAAAAGGCCTTTAACAATTTGAATGTTCCACTTTGCACATATGCATATTTGTTTTTTAAACAATGACAAATTAATATTTTACTTAAGACAGTGTCTATTTAAATGTTCCCTTTAATGTATATGTTTTAACACTTATAAGTAGAGAAGCATTTTATGTTTTTACATTTTGCCTTTAATTTTCTTTTTATTTGACTAATTGGTTAATTGATTGTATAATTTTTTTATAAAAGGGTGTTGACTTGAAGGGGTTTGTTTCTTGTTTCTTGTTCTGATGAAGTCCCCGAAAGTTCACTTTGGGGAAGAAAGCGCTCAACAACTAAAGAAATTGGTTCCTGGTATTTTTGGAAAGTTTTATGTGTGGGGCTTATGGTGTTTTTACTGCTCACCTAGGCATCTTTATTGATTTTATAATTTATTTTTCTTTACTTGTTCAGCTCAGATATTTTAATCAGATTAAAGCTGCTTAATCACAATACTGCATCCTGCAAGTTAATTTAATTAAAAAACAGAATACATTATAACACTGCGATAGGTTCAGTCGGCCTTTGCTTTGCTTTGCTTCATTGTATTTGGCTATTACACAAGTAGCACTGTCTGTGTGGTACTAAACATAGTGAGAACAGCACTGAAGGTGTGACTGAGTTAGCAGAAGTGATAATTAAGTTCACAACTACATGCCATTGATCCTTTCTTAGCAGCTTTAATAAAAGTTTTAAATGGTACCTGATGAGTTGTATTAATCAGCTGGTCATGCATAAAATCAAATGAATAAATGTCGTTTCATATTTCTAGTGCAAGGTACTAGTGTTTTAATGTATAAATGAAAAAAAAGAAATACGCATTTCGGCTAAACAAAATGAGTTGATGTGCATCGGTATATACTGAGCAGACATATACTTCAGTAGACACTTAAAAGAGACACTACAACTGCCCTGTAGGACTGGATGGTTTGATTTGCACTCACTTGTCATTATAGTACCAGAACACTTCACAGTTACTTCCACTTGCACACGTATACACACATGCATGCACTCATGCACACACACACACACACACACACACACACACACACACACACACACACACACACACACACACACACACACACACACACACACACACACACACACACACACACACACACACACACACACACACACACACACACACACACACACACACACACACACACACATATCACAGCTCTACTTATTCCTACATATGATTTGGACCAGAGAGGACTGGAATGGACATATAATAAGTCATATAAAGACACAGATACATTTCAAAAGAGTCTGACATAAACAAACAACTGGTATCAGAGCCATAGACTAAAACTCAATGCATAAACATGTATAATAGCACCCTTTGGAAAGATGACAAACCATGGAAATTACTACATTGATAGCACGTCCCAAGGCCTAGTTGTCATGGATCTGAGAATGTATGCTGACAGTAACCTGACCTTGACCACCATGTATCTATTGTGCTGAGACAAGCACTCTACATTGCACAATTTATAAGTAAGGGCATGGCATCCAGATCTAAGGAGGTCATTGTTACACTGTACTTAACTCTCAGCAGACCAGTCATCCTTCAGCATGTACCTAAACAAGCATTGGAAACAATGCTTATGAGACCACAGAGGCTCCTCACAAAAAGAATACAAGAAGTAAGCAACAAGTTTGTTGTGGACTCAAAGCCCTATCCCTGTACTGGGTCTCCCACAAACTTTTGCTCAGTGATCTATGCCTAGCCTACAAGGTATCATCTGATCCCATACTGATGGATTTGTTACATATATACAAAACAAATAGCATCAGAAATATACAGTATGTTCTAAAGCCCTAAACCTCATCTGCAACAAAAACAGGACATATTGGAGGGACAGTTATGTGTCTCAAAGATTACCCTTCTCTGGACTAGACTTCCCATCCATGTGAAGCAAAGTGAATCCCTGCCCCTATTCATATGTAACCTTGACCAATGGATGGGAAATCATAAAGTTACCTCAAATTTGACACCTATGACCCTAATAGACAGGGACAGCCTGTGAATGCTTGATGTCTACAAGTCTATATTGTAACCGTAAAACTCCATGGGGTATTGACTCATCAGCAATATTTTGGAAAATTTGGGGTAAGCTTGGCTAAGCTTAAAATGGATCTTGGCCCAATAGCCTGGTAACCATCTGTGAAACTATATTCATGGCATTATGTTAATCACATCTTCACTTCTTTGTACAAAGTGAAAATTACAAAACATTGCTCTGCAGATCTAATCATATTACTTTTGTTATACAGCATAAATACAAACTTAAATCAGAAAAAAATGAAAGTCCCGACATAAGTGCAATCATAATATATTAATTCATAAATAATGTAAAATACTAAACAATGTATGCATTTTAAGTTCAGGAATCATGAAGTGGATGAAGTATCCCATGCCATCATATGCAACGGCAGCAAGTGGTCATCTTGCACATTCTGTAGGTTAGGTCATGGTCATTAAAAACATGACTTTAGATTTATAGCTGCTGTGTCTACAGCAAATACCAAGGAGCATATCCATGGCTTATGTCAAAGTTCCTTCAAGAAGATATTCTCTTTTTGTAAGGTCATCTGGCTAGTGTTCACCTTCCTAGCAGCTATGCTTTCAATCAAAAATAAATTATAATATCCAGAGTTCAAGCCAGAACATAAAGGGAAGAAACAACTTGTTTTAAATTTTGGACATACTCATTTGGATTGGGTAGGTTAGTAGCACTTTTTCCAAAATAGAAGAAAGGGGGATATTCTTAGAAATTGCATAGCAATAAAATTATCCCAAAATGAAAAATACAGTTGTATAATATCATGCAATATGACAGAGACACTGCAAGATACATCCTATGATATATGGGCACATATAACCCAAACTCCCTGGCTTTTTTGATGATAGCTTTGCTGTCTTTGCAAAGCAAACTTTTTATCCATTTACTATGGTTTCATTTGTGACCATGACCTATGGCACAAGACAGCACAAATATGAACAGCGACCATCATCAATTTCTGGGCATACAACGTTTACCTCATAACTCTAAATTGTTCATCTGCTATATGTCCCAGATGAGATTCAACAGCACTCAGTAAATTTATATGCAAGTGGGCAGAACTCAAAAGTTCATGAGGTGGAATATTTAGAAACTTGTCCAGTTCTGCCTCATCAGACAGTGGGTGGTGATCAGATTGTTTTTACAAGCTGCAGTTCTTTGTGTAGTATCAGATACTGACCATGCCTCTAAACAATAGCATTTGGTGAATGAGTAATGAAATCTACTTACAGTAGTTTCATTTTTTTCTGTACAGGTAACTGGTCATGTCTTCTACTGCAGAAGTACTTTAAGAAAGGATATTCCACAGTTTATACTCTTACAGAGGAAAAAAAGAGAATAATAAATATAGACAGATAATAAGATACAATGTCAGGGTAAAACAGATCAACACTAGACATTTTACCCTGTGTTACTACAAGAAAAACACAGCCACGCTAAACTTTTCATTGTGTGGTGCCTTAAATGACCGGTGATGGAGGCACATGGGGTATATGCAAATGACCCTTTAAGGACATCCAGTGTTTCAGCTACATAGCTTCTGAATTCATCCATCCATCTTTCCACAACTTTTTCCATTTTTGCACATGGGGTTAGGGAGTCACTACAACAGTGACAGTTATCTAGAGCCAAGGATTACACTGTCAGGAGGCTTAACCTGCCGCAGTATTTCTTCAACACCAGACAATCACATGCACAATCACACCTCCTGCCAATTTAATGTGTTCAATTCCCTTCCGTGTATTCAAACCCTGGACCCATTGCACATGGAGGCGTACCTCTACCCATTAAGCTATGTAGATATTAAATTCACCTACTGCATGTCTTTGACGTGCAGGAGGAAACTGGAATACCCAGAGGAAACCCATGTGAGCACAGGTAGGACATGCAGACTCCACACAGAAGGCACGCCAGCCAAGAATTGAACCAAGGAATCTCTTGCTGTGAGGTGACACTGCTATCCTCTGCATGCTGCCACACACAGCTTCTGAATGCCCATGACTTTTTATTTTTTACTTTCAAAGCTATATGAATACATTCAGGCCAATAAAGCCAAAGCATGCTAGGTGTAGACATGCATGTTTCAGCATTTTTATTGATTTCATCAGCACAGGATAAGTGGAAGTCTTGGCTGTATTTTAGAAACACAAGGTCTTTACACCTAGCTGATCCCCATAAACATTAAGCTGCCTGCAAAACATCCCAATTAACATCTAAACTAAGGAGTAAAAAGGTCATTCAGACAAACCATTCAGTACAAACTGCAAGAAAAAAACAGCCAAGCTAAAGTTTTCATTGTGTGATACCTTAAACCTCCTGTAATGGAGGTCCATGGAATATATGAAAGTGGCACCTTAAGGACATCATGTCAAACAGAGTTCCTCGCTGACCCTCTTCAAGCACAACTTGATGAGTGGATGGGAAACCACAAATTTGTCCCGGGATTCCATCTTTGTCCCTCATTGACAGGGGCAACAGGTGCTGACTGATGTTTCTTTTTTGGTGATAAACTCTTGGCTAGGCTTGTAAGCCCCCAGGGCCATTAGCCTAGTAACCTCCTTTGAGCCTATGATCTAGTGTTTTAGCAACATGATTTCTGAATATCAATGACTTTTTACTTCTTATGTCTGTATGGCTACTTTCTGGCCAATACACCCGAACCACACTAGCCAT
Organism: Protopterus annectens; assembly: GCF_019279795.1. NCBI lineage: Eukaryota > Metazoa > Chordata > Ceratodontiformes > Protopteridae > Protopterus > Protopterus annectens. The sequence goes on from NC_056745.1 coordinate 897,814,425, forward strand.
GGACATGAATGACTTTGCCTTTTTATTGACCATGTACATTAAAAGGCCTGCAAAATATACCAACTAATATTCAATCCAAAGGGTGGAAAGGTGACACAGACAAACTTTATAAATGGCGCACACACATACACACACACACACACACACACACACACACACACACACACACACACAAAATGAATTATAAGATGCTAATCGTGGTCATGGATCCAAAGTCTTTTTAAGACACTAGGTCTTGCTGGCTGGATTCTGCTGAAATCAAAGTCTAGTTATCATAGTCTGTTGCCCACAGAAACTTGCAGAGTGTACACTGATGCAGCACCAAAACTCTGAGCAGTAACCAATAAATAGCTTTTTATAACAAATACACGTACTACTGTTGCAGCTTTAGTTACACTGTACCACTTTACTTTTCAAACAGCATGGATGATATGAGAGATACAATACAAAAAATATGTCTAACAATGTTATCTGCTATAGTCTCTTTATAGTGGTTTTACATCCTGTTTTTCTCCATGGTACTCTATTTTGGACTTTGTATGAGAAAATCTGTTTGCTGGTGTTTGCAGAAAAATATGTTTTCATCCTGTAGAGAGATAATGCTGGTATTGTCTTTTTCCATTCAAACTTCCTTGCTTAATAGTGTCATAGGATAGAAACATAAACAGATTGTTTTCCTGTTGTCCATTCTTTAAGGAACCAGGTTAGCTTTCTTACTGACAATGTGAAATGCATACATCCTGTTTTTCACATTTTTGCTAAGTATGTAAGAGGTCAGCGTTTTTGGTGACAGAGTGAAATGCATACTTTTTTTTTTTTTTTTTTTTTTTACATTTTTGCTGAGTCTGTAAGGAACCATGTCCGTTAAGCAGATTCCTTATTTTTCAAGCCACAGTCATTTAGTATGGATGCTAATCACATATTACTAAACTCTACTTTTACATTTAAGCAAGTTTTATTTTATACTTTATGTTACATATTTGTAACAGAATTACTTTCAACCTTTTATTCACTGTTAAATACACTCAACACACACACACACACACACACACACACACACACACACACACACACACACACACACACACACACACACACACTTTCTATAGATTCTTACCTGTGTGACTTGCCTATGCAATTTAGATAATTTTCTAATGCTGTCATTCCCACAGCCCTCTAGGTCAAAACTTAATTCATGTCCAATTAGCTGCATTTTATTGCTTTGAAAAATGCAGTATTAGACAATTGCAAATTTAGGGGCAGCATATGGTAACAATATTCATAATATGCACTAAGGTAAAGGAGGCAAGAGGTTGCCTTAAAATGTAAATGATATTACTATGGAGTAAGTATGCACACTTGTGATGAAAGAATTTAACACTTTTTACATGTCATTTGGGGCAGAAAAGGGCATATGGGAATGACAGTGTTCATTGAAGCACTGCACCATAATTGCTCTGCATTTTATGAAAGTAGGTTTGCCGGATCTGTGGTTTATGAGTTTAAAGCCTCAGATTGCTCTTTTTTTTAATTAATTTTTTTTAAATAAAGCGAAGTATGAGCTTTCACGGATTGGATTTTGCTATATTTGTTTTCTGTCTCCTTTCAGCATCCAATAAAAAAATAGCAAATGTATCATGTTGGGATGTCTGAACACTGTAGTGCAGATCTGCTAATATATAAACTGCAGAAAGCTTTGGAAGTCTATCAGTACCAGAAAGAATGTTGTTTTCATTAATTCCTCACAGCATTTGAACCACAACCTCCAGCACATTTATTAGGTAGAATTGATTAAGGCTCTGTTCAGGAAGAAAGCCAAAGCCTTACACCTCAAATGTTGACAGCGAGAGATATGAATCCAGCCTTATCTCAGTGTTACTGCTCTTGCCTGTCGCTATCTCGCTATTAAGATAAAGCAAGTTAGCCTGGTGTGTAAACTGCTGATTGAAGGCTCGATAAGGATTTCTGGATTTCTCAGTACAATTGCTATGCTGTACAGGCCCTAGAAGAAGATGGATTGGTTAGATGGGGGTCTTAGCTCTTCAGGTTATAAATGAAAAGAGAAGATGTTATACACAATTTAAAGAATGCAGCTTTACAAGTACATGCTTTTTATATGAGGATTCAACAGCCTTTTATATCTTTTTAGCTGAGAATGTGTGAAAACCTGTACTGCAGAATTATTTAATGCTACAGTTCTGCATGCCATTTTCCTTCTTTCTATATATGAATGGTGACAAATATTAAGCTTCTTGTAATTTTTGTCTTTATTAACCTGATATTGTATTGCTGTTGAAATAAAGACATAAATATAAATGTTGCCATCCTTCTTTCAAAACATGCAATTGCTTATGTATACACTCCATTGGGAAGTGTTAGGTTACACTTAAAATGTCAAAACATATGCAGCTTAGTGACCTGAACACTGAAAAGAGTACTAAAGACATCATACAATTAAAACATTTCAACATACTGTGTCAGTCTCAGAAACCATCATTTTCTCTCACTCTGTTTTCTTTCTCTTGCTATTTTTGTGATTCCTTCCCAGTTTGCTATATATCTTTATTTAAATGCTTGACATAGCTTCACAACTCATTACCTTATCTACACAGTTCCTGGCCTTTGTTCACCTATTCAGTATAAAACTGCAGCCCAAGACTATGGCACTGGATTGTTAAATATGTTATTTGTACAGAGAGGATGGACCATTTAACCAAGATGTTGCAAAAACAGAGATGCTCTTAAGGGTCAGTCAGAAAAACTGTGACTTTCAATTGATGCAAGCTTTTAAAGGTCAACTGGAAAGATATTCCTCTTCATAATCTACCATGCTAGCCAAAGGATCTCCTCCCTCCCCATAGGCCGGGACATGTATATCCTAAAACAGGCTGTGCAGACCTTTTGTGGTTCGGTCACATATTTCAAAACCTTAGACATTTTCAGCTTCATAAAATAATTCAGCAAGTCATTCTTCTCTGTTCACAAGTTTTCATTCTGAGAATCAGCAACACAAAACACACATCTGTGTATACACCCACACACACATATACACAAACACACACCGCTCCCTCACACACACACACACATACACACACACACACACACACACACACACACACACACACACATATATGTGTGTATACATACATATATATATATATATATATATATATATATATATATATATATATATATAGGTTCCGTTCAGAAGCTGAAAATACTGAAATCTCGGATTTCAGTATTTTGAGCCCAAGAAGCCGAATTCACATAATAATGAAAGCTTAGAAGCACAAAATTCAAAACCTTGAATACCGGAGGTTTTGAATTTCGTGCTTCTAAAGTTCCGCTATGGTTATGTATTCAGGTAAGTGTGTGTGTGTGTGTGTGCGTGTTTGTTAAGGGGTTTGGGTAAGGGCTGTGGTGTGTGTCAGTGTGTTTTGTTGCTGTAATGTGTGTGTACGAAGAGAAGGTAGATTGTGTGATGGTGTTTTGTGTGTGTTTGTATGAAGTGCAACCTCGGAGTGAGAATATTTAAGTAGGGGGGTTGTGGGGGGTGCAGGGGGCTTGCCACCCTGCTTTCATGTAGTAGAGTGATTGTGTGTGTTTGTGTGGTGGATGGTGTGCGTGTGTTTGTAGTAAAACTGCAAAATTCAAAACTTCCGGTATTCGAGGTTTTGAATTTCATGGTTTTTAGTTTTCTTTGTTTTGTCGATTCCACTTCTTGGGCTGGAGATACTGAAATTCGAGATTTCAGTATTTCAAGCTTCTGAAGTGAATCCGTATATATATATATATATATATATATATATATATATATATATACATATATATATATATGTATATATATATATATATATACATATATATATATATATATATATATATATATATATATATATATATGCAGTTCCTCTGGGTAGCTATTTCACTAGCATGGAGAACTAAAGCTCTGACTACCACCAAAATGACTGATGTTCAATTACAGTAATGAATACTTGCTGAGGTGGTGTGAGGAGAAATGGTCTGCCTCTCCCGGGGATGAGGGACAGAATAAAGCCATTTTGTGCCACAGTCCCTCAAAAGTGGGGGCAGCAGCATTTAACTGTGGTCTTGGGATGTGATTCAGCTCACCAAGCTATGAACATGGCAGCCTTTCTCAGAATGTACGAGGAAGTGTGCATGTGCGTGTGCATGAGGAGGTCTAGCAGTCACAGTAATGGAGGTCACACATATCCCACCTAAGAAGCTAGTACTTAAAGAAATGCTCCCATCGCTGATATACTGGTAAGGTGGCAAGCAAACCTTATGAATTCCTGGATGACAACCCTATCAGAGTTGGCAAAGGCTTGACAGTTGATAATAATGGAAACAAATGCATGCAAAAAAGCACATGCTACTTGTACATCAGTAAAAGACACTTGTGCTCATTCCTTCTCTTGACACGACGTCCCCACTTTTGTTTTTATAATAAATGTATTTACTTGTTAATACTTTTGATATCTTTGCATTTATTAGTCCTTATGAAAGCTACTTCTCTGGGTTTACAGATGATATTAGTTTTCTGTTTCCCATGTTATACCACTAATGTCATGCTTACACAATGGACTAGAGGCCTGGCAAGGATGATAGATGCCTGGTTACACTTTGCAGAGACCCTCTTCCTTTTACCAGGAGTCCTTATTTCTGTAAGGACTGGGTATTGCTCTCACTAGCTGTAGGAAAGCATGCAAAAATGTATGCGACTCTTGTCTGTACCGCGTATTTTAATCCAGACAGTACTCCTAGACATCTGCCCTATTGAAATGTTGGCACTCTGAATGCCGAGTGCCAGTGAGTGGAAAAATGAAGTCATCAAATACAGGAGAAGGAAGAATCTTGAAATTCTCTTTTCTCTTTAAAACTTTGTTTTGCAGGTGGCATAAGCCCCCACTCTTCACATCCTACAAACCTATTTATATAAACCTCGAGATCACCATACCTAGAAAAAAATGGAATATTTCAAGAAATGGCATCAGAGACTTAATATATGTAAAGTCATTCTTCAGTCATCCAGTCTCTGTATTTAACAACTTGCTAGTGAAGTCCCGATATTTCAAATTGTTACCCTTCTGGATGACTGCTTCTCTGCCATTATATGGTTATATTCCTGAAAGGAAAACTATCACTGCCAATATGAATAAACTGGTAATAAATAACTATGATAGATAAAAAACTCATTCAGCAATGAACCCACTGTGTTTAACTATATCTCTGTTCCCCTTTTTGATGTCATTTTGAGAACTGAAAGTTACAGACAGTTACAGTGATGATTGTCTCTCTGTTAGTGACAACCCACCCTTGAAATGTCACTGCACATGAAATGGTATCAAATGACTTATCTCCAAATGTAACACTGGGTACAGGAAATCGAAAAATGAATTATCCTTTAAGCGAGCTTTGTTTGAGAGCAACTTAAGCCAGATACTCTAAAACCTGGAATTTAGTCCACTTTCACAAAATATCTTGGGGTTCATCTGGAAGCTGCTTGGTAAACACTTTATCAGCACTTCCTCACAGACAGATTGTGCAGATTCAGAACTTCTTGATCACTGAGATTATAGACTAACTACTTAAAGATGCAGTATCTTATATCTGTAACAGCAGTGAATCAGAGATGCTGGCCATTAACTTCACTTCTAGAAGGAAATGAACATACTGCACGGTAGGATTCACCCTGGTGAGTCTATTGCTTTACATACTAAGGATGGAGCTGTTTCAAATACTGAAGTAATGGACATTGCACTGACCTTGACTTTATTCATCTTTTTTTCCCCAAATCCCATTCTTGTGCTAGATGTATGCATCAGTATTTGTTCTTTCCAGATTCTCTCTCATGTTTTAAGTTATATCAGAAAAGAACATGTGAACTAAAAAAATCAAGCATAAGAAATCCTTAAAAAGGGCCCATTATAGCCATTTTTAAATTAATTTCAAACCAACTCCCCATGACATTTTTGCCCAACATCAGTAACTCTCTCTGCTTTTATCACTCTGTAGAAAATAGTTGCTATCATCACCTCACAGTTAGACATTGCCCGTTCGATTCTCAGTTAGAGCGTCTTCTGTGTGGCGACATGCGTGAATGGGCGTCCCTTCGTTGAAGGTTGTGCATTAGGCCCGGCAAGCCAGTGCGTAAAAATCTACTGCCAATCATTAGCGGACCGGAGTTCCGCTGTGGCGACCCCTAACCGGGAAAAGCCGAAAGACACAAACAAACTCGTACTCCTAAGGTAAATTCAGTCCTCTACTACAGGAGGTTTAAGGTATCACACAGTGAAAACAATAGCTTGGCTAGATTTTTATTGTAGTTTTTACTAACTGCATTGTCTGTATGACGTTTTTACTTTTTGGTTTATTTGTTAGTTGGAATATTTTGCACACACCTTAATGGTTATGAAAATTAACTGGGTTTAAAGACCCTGTGTTTCTAGAGTATAGCCAAACAGTCCACTTATGCTATGCTGATGAGGTTGTACGAATGCCAAAACATGCATGTCCACAGCTAGAAGCATTTGGCTTTGTTGGCCTGAATCTGTCCATAAAGACTTAAAAAGGAAAAAGTCATGGGCATTCAGAAGCCATATAGCTAAAACACTTGATGTCCTTAAGAGGTCATTTGCATATATCCCATGGGCTTCTTTTACAGGAGATTTAAGGTATCACACAGTGAAAACTCTAGCCTGGCTAGATTTTTGTTGTAGTTTTTACTAATTGGTTTGTCTGTGTGATGTTTTTACTTGTGAGTACTGAAAATAAAAAAAATCATGTTTGTAGAAAAAGAAATACTGAAGAAAAACTGATTTGTGATCATGGATATGGCATAAGTAATGGTTCAGCACCAGATGATGAAATCAACAATGAAGTACAAGAGACTGGATAATTAATGCATATGCATTGTCTCAGTATTTCATGCAATAATGCACCTTTTACTCAGAGATTTGTAAATAATGCTGATAGATATAGTTTGCATCACTAAACGGGAAATTACATTTTCTGGTGAATTATGCAGTTTCACATTCAAGTATCTGGCGAGTGTTAGGGAATCATTTGCCTCATCCTTTTTATATATAATAGTAAGTGGCTAAGGATACCTATGATAGCCAAGGTAATGTTAACATATTGTGAGAAAAGTGGATGGAATAATACACAGATGAGAACTTAGACATAAGTAAAGTGAATAGATTTAGTGTATGAGTTAAGTAACGGAATGTCGCTTATAATAAGTTTAAGTTGAACTATCAGAATCAGAAAACTCTGCAGTACTAGTTAAAACACTCTGAAAAATTAACTGTGATCTCCTTGGAATGTAATAGAGAAGTGCTAAACTTGGTGTTTCAGATAGAAATAATTTTTTTGCTGAGGTACAAGTCTACCTCTACAATGTGGGAGGTGAACATCTAATATATATATATATATATATATATATATATATATATATATATATACGTGTGTGTGTGTGTGTGTGTGTGTGTGTGTGTGTGTGTATGTGTATATATATATATATATATATATATATATATATATATATATATATAAGGATGTTAGATACATAGACATCTATCTATCTGTCTGTAAGTATATACCAAAAGATAGCTCAAAGAACACAGAGTACTGTAATTCTAAACATTAGTTTCAGAATTATCATGTATTTTCCTGTAACTGTATTTACCTCACACTGTTCCAGTTATCATATTTAGAGTCCTATGACATACAATGGGAACTTTACATTAGTAGGGAAAAGTTACACAACAAAATATGAAAGACTTTTGTAGACTATAATCATTTTGAGAGAAAACTGGATGAGTTGAAAAATAATCATCCATTTTGTCAAAAGATCATTTTGATGAAAGAGGTAAGTGAGTTTGTGTTAGGAGTGGCATTCTGTGTACAAGTGTTTGCGGGTAAGTTTTAGAGTTACGGTTAGATAAAGAGATGGATTTAGTGTGTGTGTGTGTGTGTGTGTGTGTGTGTGTGTGTGTGTGTGTGTGTGTGTGTGTGTGTGTGTGTGTGTTTAAGGATCAATGTTACAGTAAGTGTTTGGTAAGGTGATAGCTTTAGTGTACTGTATATACATATTTGTATGTTGTGGGAGTCCAAGCTGTCTTGTGTAGAGGTAGTGTTGTGGAAAAGTTTTTTTCTTAGGTAAGGTGCAGGGGGTTAGGGATGGGTAGAAGAAGGGTTAGGATTATGGGTAGCATACATTGCTAAGGTGGGCAGCAAGGAAGAATGTATCTAGCAGCATTATAAACAGTCCATTGCAAACTGAATCACATTTCATTAAATTAAATACATGTTTGTATTATGTTTTATCTGTTTCTTTAAGAAGAGAAAGCTACTTGTCTGTAATAGTGAGAGCAGGCTTGTGTAATGAGCTATTGAATACAATATAAAAAGAGGGCTAAGGGAAGCCCAGTCAGAGAGTGTATGCCCTTTGTTGAAAGTGACCTTTTGTCCAGAGCAGTGTCTCTGTGGGAGAGTATAAACCAGAAGAATCTGGAGAGTGTTACCATCAGAGATTATTTCCAACAGTATGACACTGAGTTAAAAGCATGAACTTTATGTTTAATTAAGCAAAAAGTCTTTGGATGGTTCCCAGAAAAGTTGTGGGTTAGGCCATGTAACAAAAAATAGTGCAGACAGTGTTGGGCAGTGTGGCATGATATGGCATGGATTAAGTATGCAGTAAAAACAATGTTGTGCAGTTTGGAAGGAATATTTAGGCATTTTGCTAGAAAGGAAAAACAATTATTCAAAGACATGTGTAGTGCTACAGAAGGTCACTTAACTATCTGGGCCATGTAACGTGCATATTGCATGTCCTTGATGAGGCACATTGGCATGAGCAATAATATGCTGTGAAAAGAACAGCTGAGAGGCCAAACCAGGGCTTCGCAGTAAAGTCTCTAATATTGCTCATAGGAAGGAAATGGGTATATAGGCAGGCATAATGATGAAAACACAGTCACAGAAACACACAGAAGGGTGAGGGAAAAGAAAGACTAATATCAGGAAAGGGGCAAAAGGCATTTTTTGCGTGGCGTGTGTCCATATTTTTATATATATTTTTTCAAGGAAGTTAGAAAGGAAAGTTAGCATGGTAAAGGTGTGGGTGTAATAATGGCAATGAGAGCATCCAAACCAACAGAAAAGACAGACAACGACTGACAGGAAGGTACTGACATGAATGGGAAACCATAAAGGAAATATGTAGACAGAGAGAGAGAGAGGCAGTTGGTGATGTGGAAGCTTGGGCAAAAAAAAATAGGAGAGAACTAATATACAAGGAAAAGGAACACCATGATGAGGGATAAGGTGGGGTGATGGCTGACTGAAAATCTCCAAGGTACTGCTGCCAGTTACCTCCATGGCTACTGTCATGACTGGGCCCAGGCACCGATGGCATGGTGGTCAGACTCAGGTTGCAGTGCAACTTCACAAGTCACATGAGGATAAGCTACAGACTCCCAATGTAGATGTTCAGTCACCAGAACAACAAAACCAGGCCTTCCTTCTCCAACATGACTCCTTGGCATTGTTCATTGATGGAGACCCTACAGTGCAACTGGTGTAAAAGCACCAGAGGACCCCAGCAAACCCTCCAAGTTGCCCACCTAAAGGATGGTCATTGTAACCTGTAGAGAGGAGGACCTGTTGCTGACTACCCATATCTTTATGCAAAAGCAGATGCACAGTGTGGTGGTCAGTGTCATACCTCACCCACTGCTATGGCTGACATTGCTACCTGACCAAAGGATCTGCACAACCCCGAGGAGATTTTGAGGAGGCAGCATTTGCTGGCTGGCAAATGTTGAGATTCCTCAGCATATTAGCATAAATGCACATGAAGCACATACGCCCTATAGTAATACTGCATCCTGATATATGTCAGTCAACAAGGAGCATTACCTGACCTCCTGGCATTAGTATGCCCATAGTATGCCAAATTTAACTGCTACAGGCATGGGTGATGGAATGTCCAGTTTGACAGTAAACCATGTTAGACTTACTGAAGGCATTTGCATTACCAGTATTGTGGACATATAAGGCTGCAACATTGACTGAGGCCAGTTCCACATTGCACCAAAGCAGACACTGGCACTCATGATAGTAGTGGCACACCCACTGTCTGTCCAGTTTTTATTAACATGACACTATGGGGAATAACTGGCAGAAAACAGGACAGTAACAGAGCTCCACTTATAGTTAAAAGATATATGACACATAATGCAAAGCAAACCTGCAAGCAATTGGGAAATTATTTAGAAACTTTGCAAGTGTGGGAAGCAAAAGAGGTTATCAAAAGATATTCTATTGCCACACAAGGTTGATTGATCACTTGCACTGCAATACAACATGGAGGGAGGGGTTTTGCACTCTTCTAAAAACATTTTTACTAAATTTTGTTAACAAACATCGACATAAAGTATTACAAATAAACAATATAAAACATAATAACTATTTACACTATATACAAACATCCATGATAAACATTTGTTTTATCCAAGAAAGGTAATCAATATTTATCTAACAATATCTCCAATTTTTGGCAAGCTAGTCTTTTGTGTATTACATTTGATGATCTCTGATAAATAGTTTGCATTTCTTTTTTACATACAGATTTTGCTACTGAAATAAACTCAGTAAACATAAGATCTTGCTTATTTTTCCAGTTCAATGTAATTATTTTTGAAGCAATAACTAGAATTAACCAAAGAGCAGGTAACTGATGTCTAGGAATTACACTTGGGGTAGGGACATTGAATAATATCAAAGAACTAGTAATTTGACAGTTGTCACTAATTTGACAGTTGTCAGACCACAGGACTTTTGTGAAATGTCAAAAATCACTCCAGTATTTTGTGAGAGTCCTACATTCGATGAACTTATGAACCCAATCAGCTTCAAGAATATCACCACACCTCCAGCATTTGCTTTCATTACTCTTGGTTATAAGGTCAATTCTGTGTGAAGTGTAAAAGCTTCTATGAATAAATCTCCAGGTATATAGTCTCCAATATAAAGATGATGAAGTGTTTTTTATTGAATTTAATAACTGTTTCTTATTATCATTAGATAAAGGCTCACCATTAATCTTTATGGAGTAATTCCAAAAAGCTTGGTCAAAAGTAATCAAGCCTTCTCGTAGGATTTTATATACAGATGATATGCTTAATTTATGTTCAATGTTCATCGAACTGCACCATATGAATAGTTGTATCAATCTTGGTATAATATCAGTTTCCAGATTTATTGACACTCTCGCTTTATTTTCATCAAGCTGTCTTAAAGATTGAATACAATTATCTTGACAGACATTATATCTGGCTAAGAGAAAGTTCATTGGTTGGATGTTCTTATTGTCTATAAACTGGTGCCAAAACTTTAGATTATTCTCTTTAAGATTCCACATCTTATTGATATTGAAGGTATCTAGGCAATCTGGTTTATAAGCTATGGGAAATGTAATAAAAAAGTGTTCTTTAGACTATAATTGTTGATTATATTTTTGAAAATATAAAATATTTGGTTTATAACATGTGAGAAGTGGTTACCTTTCTTATTATATAAGCAATATTCATGGAATATCCAAAATATTTTGTTAATTCCAAAGGTTTCCTTAAACTGGGTTTCTGAGTTCTCAGAGGACATTATATGTATTTCATGTAGTTGTTTCAGCTAGAGGTGTATATGGATGAAATTCAGTGTAGGATTATGTAAATGATAACAGATTTGGAATATAATTCTATGTTGGGAAAGCCAATCCCATTACTGTCCCAGGCTCTAACATGCCATTTATAGGCTATTCTTGGTTTCTTTGGGAACCATAGAAAAGTTAGTAATAGGGAATCTATTTGTTTAAAAAAAATTTTAGGAGGAGGTAAAATCAATGATTGTATGTAAAATAAAATCTTGGGCAAAATAATCATTTTTATTAATGTAAGTCTGTCTTCCATGGTGAAAACATTTTGTTCCACTTTTTAGTCAAGTCACTGATTATAGCTACCAGTTTAGTGAAGTTAAATTTAATAGTCTCATTCCATTTATTCTTAATACTTATTCCTAGATCATCTAGCTTATCGTTTTCCCAGTTGAATGTATTGTAGTTTTGCTAATTGCTATTTATTTTCTTATTGATTAAAAGTGTTTTGGTTTTATTTTGGTCAAAATTGAGCCCTGATATTTTTCCAAATAGAGTTATGGCATTCATTATATGTTGTAAAGAGCCTTCTATGTCATGGGATGTTAGTAGAATATCATCAGCAAAAAGCTGAACTTTTGGACAGTGTCCCTCATTAACTTGAAATCCTTTGCTATCTTAGTTATTTCTAATAAATGAAGCAAAAGGTTCCACTGATAAAGCGAAAAATAATGGGGATAGAGGACAACCTTGTCAAGTTTCCTTATGAATTTTTACTGGGGATGATAGGCATGAACCAATCTTAACAAATGCTTTAGAATCACTATAAATATTTAATATCAATTTAGTGAAATCTGAAGTAAAGTGAAATTCTTTAAAGATTTTTTGTAAGTATGATCAACTAAGAGAATCAAATGCCTTATCAATATCCAGACTAATAATAGTTAATCTTTTCTTGGTTTTGTTTGCAATGTCTATTAGAGATAGTAGCTTAATAATATTGGTGTGTACTTTTCTATGTAAGATAAAGCCAGTTTGATCAAAGTGTATTAGATTGGGTAGTATATTTATTCTTTTGGCTAGGATAGACATGAAACTTTTATAATCAATATTTAACAATGACATGGGTCTAGACGATGCACATAGTTGGGGGTCCTTACCTTGTTTCAGAATGGGGGAAATTATTGTGTACTTCCATGAGGGAGGGAAAATTAAGTCTTGTTTAACCATGGGGAATGTGTTTAATAATAACTTTACTGTGTGCTCTGGAAGAATTTTATATATTTCTGGGATTATCATATCTATCCCTGGGGCTTTATTATCCTTCCAGATTTTTTCACATTTGCTAAGGTTATTTGTTTATTTAGGGAATTAGTTTGTTGTTTTAATAGCTTAGTTTTGATATTTCCTTGTAGAAATGTATCTATTACATTGTCTGAATCTAGTGGTGATTGCATGTCAATGATTGACTGATAATGATTTCTAAAGGCTTCTAATATACCTCCTAAATCAGTCGTTCTTTTTACTGTGTTATTATTCTTGTATTTAATTTTATTAATGTGATTTTGTTTATTAATTTATTTGGATCTGATAGCTAGTTTATGTAAATGTCTGGGGTTTACTGAATAGGACTGTAGTTTAATATTTTCTAAGCTTATAGCAACCTTATGATTCAATAATTCTAAATATTTGTGGTTTAACTCAGCCATTTCAGTAAGTACTGCTTTATCATTTGATTTTAAATTTAGTTTCAACTTATCTGTTTTGGCTTGTAAATCAGAAAGCTCCTTGTCCCATTCCTTTCTCCTTTGAAAATATCAAGCTTTAACTCCACTAAAGGTGTGAACTTTTAATGCATCCCAGAGTATAATATCTGTTACTTCACCATTATTGTTGCTTTCCATAAATGCATTTATTTCTTTTAATAACCACTCCTTAAAACCTTTTAACTTATTAACATAGGCTGGGATTCTTTGAAAAATTATCATATCATCTTTCTTCACAGTCAAGCTGAACAAAAAGGCATTGTAGTAAGAGAGTGGACATGACTGTATTGCAACATCACTTATTTTAGAGTAAAGAGTGTTAGACACTAAAATCTTATCAATATTAGTTTGTGTGCCAAATCGGAAAGAATAATGAGTGCACTGAAGTGAATTTTGAACTCTTAAATTATGTATGTCTCTAAAATTCATTGAGGTTATAAAACTGTTTACCTTTTTAGCTTGTGTCGTCAGTTTAACCTTACTATTTTTAGAGGTGTCTTCATCTGATAACAAGCAATTGAAATCTCTTGCGAGAATAATTTCACCCTTTGCATGTAAAGTAATGAGTTCCAAGTATTTCTTCACATATTTAGTTCCTAGACCAGGAATCAAATATGAGTTTACCAGTGTGAAGAATTTTCTTATTAACTTCTAGCACTACTAAGCTTAACATTCTGTCTTTATCTGAAAAGGTGTTTAAAATTTTAGGTAGTGTTTAAGTATTATTCCATAGTATAAGTGTACCTCTCCATTTGGCTCTAAAGCAGGAATCCATGAGAACTGTAAAACCATTAAATGACAATTTTTGCAAATCCTTCTCCAGCAAGTGGGTTTCTTGCAAGAAGATTATCTGAGCTCTGAGCATTTTAATGAATTTAATTAAACCAGCTCTTTTGACATTGTTATTTAAACCATTAATATTTAATGATAAGCATTTATATATCATCATTTGTTAAAGTTATATTTAGAGCATCAACAATACCTTCCAAGTATAATGACTTTAAATAATTCATGAAGTTATGTATCATGGATGAGTCAAAAATCTTTAGAAACAAATTCTGAAACCAATAACTAAGAAAATATACATACATGGAACCTAAAGTTCCAGGTTTAGTTAATGTTGTTGCGTCTTTTGGCTTTTCCTGGTTAGGGGTCACCACAGCGGAACTCTGGTCCGCTAATGATTGGTAGTTGATTTTTTACGTGCCGAGTTACCAGCCCTGACGCACAACCTTCAACGAAGGTACTCCCATTCACGCATGTCTCCATGCAGAAGATGCTCTAGCTGAGAATCAAACTGGACGGCGTCTTACTGTGAGGCGACAATGCTACCGCAGCACTACCACCATGAGTTTCCAGGTTTAGTTAATAAATTAACTAAGCCACCCTTTAACACCATCTCACACACCAAAAACATACATAAATAGCTTTTGCTTTAAATGTAGTATATACAAACAGTAAAGCATTTCTAAGGCAACTCAAACAAATATGAGCATAAAAAGTCCATCAGGCAATCACAGTGGATTTGTATGTAATATTGTATAAACCACTACTAGATACTGGAAAATAAGGAGTCAGTTTCACCAATAAACCTAGTTGCTTTATCGGCATAAGCTTCTAATACCTATATATTTTATACCTGCATTACAGTCTCTTGTGTTTATAACTATAGCAATACAGAAAGAAAAAAAAGGGAGGACCATATGTTGGTCTATTAATACTAATTGAACAGAATAGAGTGACCTAGAACATTTTAACAATCCATTCCTACAGTGTATGTGGTCATACAAAGATTTGAATCATAGTATCATAACTATCATTACAACTGAGTCTGATTATATTGCTTTAAATCTGCATCAATGAGACTACCTAATATAGATTAAAGTTGCTTAAGCATGAAAGCAACAGAAGGAAAAGGAGACTCAATCCTATATATATCTTTGCATTCAGAATATTAAATAAATTGGTTGTTTAAGTAGTCAGATATTAATATATTATCATTTAGGGCATGCTATCAAAGCAAAAAATGGTATCCTGTCAGACTTCAGTGTTTCAAAGCAACAGACATACAGTAGCATTAAAATGCAAATGTCCTCATTAGACTAGTAAAATAATCACTCAATTAAAGTCATAGCTTGTTAAAAATACATATTTAAAGTGATTCCATACCTTTAGATGCATAAAAGATGAAAAAACAAACAAAAAAAGTTACTTTTTCTTCCAGTTTTATGTTCAGCTTTACTTCCTGGTTTTTGAGTCATGCATGAGTTCAAACGTTGTGTGATGTCATTGCTCACTGTATTCCTGCCTCCAGCTTCTCTAGCTTGCTGGTAGTGCCTTTTAGATGCTCGTGCACATGAAGAAACAGTCAGTATTTTTGGCGGGAATTTCAAACAACTAAGTTTTCTCCATTCTAAAGAAGCATAAAAAATGCACGAGCAGCCACCACAGTGAAAGAAAAATGAACAGCCCTTCTCTAAAAATGTTGGGAAAGTAAGATTTTCCCCATAAATCAATAATTTACATCCCTTAAACTAAATTAGGTTAAGAATTAAAATTAGAGCATTTAGTTAATGTAAAGCACTGAATGTTGATATATTACACTAAGAAATGCCGATTTTAAGTAAAGACTAATCATGATATGAACGTTTTTCAAAAATGTCGAGGAAACAAAATTATCTTAAGTAAACCATCTCCTAGAGGCACTTTTGTTGTGGGGATTCCATACAGTGTAATCATAATAGACTAAACAGTAAACCTTAAAGTGTTACTCCACCACTAACAGGCATGGATGCTTTACTTTGGAAATCATGAATTAATAGTAAGATAGCATGACTTTTGTATCCCAAATGAATATATAATAAAGTTAACTGTGCCCCAGTTATAGTAAACATATGGTATGAAAGAAGAAGAATATATATATATATATATATATATATATATATATATATATATATATATATATATATATATATATATATATATATATATATATATATATATACACATATGTACATATAAACACACACACACACACACACACACACACACACACACACACACACACACATATATATATATATATATATATATATATATATATATATATATATAAACATCTCTCTCTCTATATATATATATATACATACATACACATACACACATGCATACATGTATACACACATAGATATATGCCTGTGCCTATGCAAAATAAAGACCTTTGTTTTCTATATGTATTCCAATAAAATATTATGTAAAATAAAGACACTTTAACTTTGCTTTGTGTATATATTCCAATAAAACATTAAGTAAAGAGTTCTGCAAGAAAGTATTTAGTATTATTTGATAACAATCCTATTTGTCTTTTAATTTTTTATTTGCACTTTCTTTGACAGTCCAAGTGTTCTTAGTTGCATGTCTTTTCAGACTCTGTGTAGACCATTCCATGTCCTCTATATCAGTTAGTATTTTTTCTTGTGAATAAAGTCCAAAGCCTCTGACAAAGAGCTAAAGATCTTCTCACCTTCTGGTAAAAATATTTTTATCCTGGAGGGAAAGATAATTTGTACTTTGTTGTTAACTTTTTTAAGAGATTTTTATCAAGGGAATGCATTCTTTCCTTCTAGATATGACAGAAGAAGTATAGTCATTGTCAAAACAAATGAGTTTGTCCTTTATCTTGATGGGAGAATTATTCCACTCAGACTTTAGAACCAAATCCTTATATCTAACAATGATGGATCTGGGGTTAGGAGAAACTGTTGTTGAAGCAGGCTTTGCTAGAGACCAGTGAGCCTTCTCTATACCAAAGGAAAGGGCTTCAGGAAGATTTAGTGCTGTTGGAAGCCAGTTATTAAGAAAGTATATCATATCAGTTCCCTCTTCCTTTTCTGGTACTCCATAGATTCTATTGTTGTTTCTCTGTGACCTACTTTTTAGGTCTTCCAGCTTTTCTGTTAGCTTTGTATTCTGTTTCAAAATAAACTAATTTTGACTTTCACATTCCATCAGTCTACCATCTATATCTGTTACAGATTTCTCGATAGAAGCAATTTGTTCAGAATGCTTTTCAGCCATTTCACTAAGAATGTCCAGCTGCTTACTACAGTCTTGTTTAATAGTATCTATTTTATTCTCTAGTTTGTCCTTTTTTATGGATAGTTCTTGAATAGAAGTTATTAATGTTTGCAGGTCCTTCTTTACCACACATTCCTGATGAGAGTTCTTCGAGTTACTCATACTTGGATTTCTTGAGGAAAAACGTCTTGACAGGAAAAAATAATAAAAACTTATGTTTTAATACTAATTTTTGAAAAATAATAAAGGACCTATATTCACAAATTCTCTGATATACTTTTGGATTAGTATTTCCAAAAATTAGATTAAATTTCCAGTCAGAATAAAAATGTTATAAGCAGAGCTAATGTTCAGTGCTGCTAGCAGTCTGGCATCTTGGCCACACCCCCTCCCTGGGTTTTGCACTCTTGAGTATATTCTCCTTCAGATGAAATGTTAAACCAAGGTCCTGTCTGCTTATGTTAGTGATAGCACAGGTGGATGTAAAAGATCCCACTGCACTTATTGAAAAGAGTAGATCCTTTATTTAACACAACATAAAAAACATTATATACCTATTTAAAAATGTACATATTTATAGGCACACATATGCAGATTTCTATGTTTTGCTATTTATCAATTTTTACAACATTCTCATTGTTATTCTTCCATAACTGACTCCCACTGCTTCTTCCATTACCATAATCAAATATTTCATAATATATCTGCCAAAATCCATTTCCCATTAAAGAAAATTTCATTTAATCTTTCATTCCAAATAATCCATATTAGAAAAAAATAATTCTAATCTACCCTTCTCACATATAAGTACAAACAAGTAGCCTACTCCAAATCCAGCTTCAGACAAGTGACAAATGGTGTACCTCAGGGTTCAGTCCTGGGACCACTCTTGTTTGACATCTACTTCTATGAAGTACAGGCCAACACTAAGGGACTCTGGCTAACAAAGTTTGCAGATGACTGACAACTGGGAGCCATTATTGAATCCCCAAATTATGTGGATATTCTACAAAAGGGCCTTACAGAAACAGATGCTTGGTGCCAGAGCCATGGGCTCAAGCTCAGTGCCAAGAAATGTATAGTTATCTCCTTTGGGAAAAAAACATGTACCCTTGAATTACCACATAAATGGCAGTACACTAAACACCGAAAGTGTGGTAACAGACTTAGGGACACAGGTGGACAGTGGTCTCACCTTCAATAACCACATCACCACAACAGTCAGGAAATCCTTCTATGTGGCATACCTCACCACTAAGGACTTTTCATCCCAAAAAAAGAGGTCATTGTCCCACTGTACTCATCTCTCATTAGACCCATTATAGAATACAATGCCCCATTTGGTATGTACCTCTCAAGACATCTGCAACAACTGGAAAGACCACAGAAATACCTCACTAAAAGAATCACAAACCTAAAGCAGATGCCCTATGCTGACCGTCTAAAAAAACTCCAGCTATACTCTGTCACATATCGTCTACTCAGAGGTGATCTCTGCTTAACATACAAGGCCATGTCAAACCCAGAGCTGTTGGACATACTACACTTAAAGAAATCCCAATCCCTCAGAGCCACACACTCCAGGGATCTAAACCTTACATCACAATGAACAAAACATGCTGGAGGGATAGGTTTCTGACCCAGAGACTCCCCAGGCTCTGGAATAGACTACCCATACATGTCAAGCATAGCTCCTCTTTGGCCCTCTTCAAAAGGAACCTTTATGATTGGATGGGAGATAGGAAATTCACCCCAGGGATCATGTCAGTTGCCCTGCTAGACAGGGTTCCATGGAAGTAAATATTGTGGGAAGAAATAGCCAGGGAATTGTTATGGCTAGGCTTGTATAGGCCCTTGGGCTGATAGCCTAGTACCAACCTATGAACCTATGAACCTATATTCTTTTTT